>NC_056576.1:3199788-3229788 GCF_018340385.1 Cyprinus carpio | reverse complement strand
ACATCTAATCAGAAACTTTTTTTATTTAAATTGAAAATAATTTAAAATATGTTTTATAAATTAAAATATTATAATAAAACTATAATAATAATATTATATTTAATAAAAATAAAATACTATATAATAATCATAATACATTTATTACTTAATTTATAAAAAATATTTATAACATTAAAAAAAATATTTAAAAAATAAAAATTTTAAAAATATTTAATTAAAATAATTATTAATTTATTTAATTTTAATAATAAAGTAAAATAAAACATTTCATAGTAATGAATTAATGATATTTCTAAATACAATTATTCTGATGAATGGGGAAAGTATGTGGCTGGCCCAGTTTTCTCAGCATGAAAAAAGCAAATCTTTTAAAACTGTTGTAAAGTGTGTGTGAGTTGAGGAAACGGGATCGGGACACATTCTGATACAGAAGTAGACCTCAGGTGACCTCCTCACCTCTCCGCAGCGGCAGCAGCTTGTTCTCCAGGATATCCCGAGCGTCAGTCCCTTCATCCATCAGATCGAGTTTAGTGATCACTCCGATCGTCCGCAGACCTGCTCGCACACAAACACAGCACACACTGTAAACTGAACTTAAAGCTTCTTTTGCTAATCTACTGTTTCTGCAGGTCTTTTAATGTCTTACACAAATTAAGGCCTTGAACAGGTCTGAAATCAAAGCATAAATGTTGCACACACTGCAAAAACACATATCTTCCACAGTATTTCTGTCTTGTGTCTAAGCATCCTTAAATCAAGATACATTTACTGGAGATGCAAAATGAAGATTATATGAAGTGAGTTTATTGCTTAAAACAAGAATAAATGGGGAATGAAGGCCTTAATTCCCTTTGAATTATTTTTTTTTCATCAGCAGATATTTAATATAAATATATTATATGAAAAATAAATCCATCTCGAGATTAAAGTCATTATAATTTGAGATTAAACTGGTTAAATTTCAAAGAAAAAATCAGCTAAATTAAGTGTTGAGTATAAAAACACTTAATTTATAATACATTCACTTATAAACTCATTGCATTCCGAGAATAAAGTGGAAATAAAATGCTGAGAATAAACACACTAAATATAGACAGCTTCATTATAAAGAAAAATAACAAACAAAAAATATATAATAATAATAATCTGACCAAAATACTATTATAAACTAGATTAATGGATAATTCTGTAGCAAAGGTTTCGGTGTCGATAGAATCTGCTCAGTCTAAGGTAATAAAAAACATAACGGTTCATTAACTCAGGTCTTTATACACCTCTGAAAACATGTTATGTATATTACATGCATTTCTGTCATTAGATCTTTGTAAATATTACACACTGCACCTTTAATCACGCTGCCAATTGAGACCTCACCAGGCCGTTGGCGCCCTCTGCAGGTATTAGTTATAATACGTAATGTACTTAAACTCACCATGAAATCAAAACTGAACATTCTTATTTTTTAATGGAATACTGTAGTGTTTATTATAAATAATTTATCCGTGCCCTCGTAACCCTCTAATCACAAATGCCAACCCACTCATATCCCCCTCCATTTTGTTAGCAACGCCCCAACTTCCAACGATCCAATCAGCTCCCGAAGGATGAATTCAAGTCCCGCCCTCTCATTTCAAATGCCGTTTCACTCGGATAGACGTCAATAAAACCATGTTGTCACACCCCTAGAGGTCGAGAAGTGGGTGATATAGCTCATAATTTTCCAAGTGTATGATTTTATTCTTCAGGTCAACCATATATTCATGAAAAAAAAAAATCAGTTTTAATAAAGAAAGCAATAACTTTGCCATAGTATCCTTTCAAATGTTCAAAAAGGATTTTTTTTTTTTTTTGCTTTAACGCGTGATTAAATATGTGCGTTAGTTTATTGAGCCTTTTCTTTTCACAGTTTTTAAATTTTAGCGCACGCCCCCGAATTCGCAACATTTTATTTAAACTCCTTTTTCTTGAAATTTTTTCTCGAAACACAATTTTTTTCTCGTAATTTAATCTGTTTATTCTCAACATTTTATTGAAACTTTTCAGCTTTTTTTTCTTGAAATGTAACGTGTTTTTTTTCTCGAACAGCCAACTTTTTCTCGTAATTTAATGACTTATTTTTGCTCCTCAGTTAATTATGAGCTTTTTTCTTGAAATTTTAAACATTTTTCTCTCGACACACACCCTAAACATTTTTTCGAATTTATTTAGTTTCTCAACATTCTCAAAATTGTTTTTTTTTTTTTATTTTTTTTTTTTTTTCAAAGCACAAATTTTTTCTCGTAATTTAATGAGTTATTTATTCTCAATTTTTTTTTCTCAAAATTTTCAAAACACCACAAATTTTTTTTTCTCGTAGTTAATAGTTTAGCTCAACATTTTATTTCGTTTTTTTCTTAAAATTGTAATTTTTTTTTCCAAAGCACAAATTTTTTTTCGTAATTTAATATTTTATATTCTCAACCATTTAATTTCGACTTTTTATCTCAAATTTAACACGTTTTTTTTCTCTAAAGAACTTTTTTTTCCTCATAATTTAATTAGTTTATTCTCAACATTTAATTTTTTTCGACTTTTATTTTGAAAATGTAAAAATCTTTTGTCTCAAAAACAACTTTATTCTCAAAATTTAACGAGTTTATTCTCAACATTTTATTCAGACATTTTTCTTGAAATTTAACGAGTTTAATCTCGCATTATAATGACTTTAATTTCGAGATGTTTTATTTTTTATTATTGCTTGGCCCTAATCCTCTTCTGTATCACACAGAATAATGTATTTTTTCATCACCAGTGTCTAAGAGGAGCCAGACCGTCTGCATCTGAGCACAATAACACTTGTGGACACAACCGGAGTTAATATGTGCTACAGATCGCACGCACCCTGCGGGTCGACTTCTTTGGCGATCTTCAGGGCGTCAGAGTTGGCCAGATCAGAGTTGGCGGGCGACACGGCCAGCAGCAGGCAGTTGTCTTTGGTCACAAACTGCATCAGCATGTCTCTGATCTGGTGCTCGATGTCTGCGGGCTGATCTCCCACCGCCACTTTAGTCATTCCCGGCAGATCCACCAGAGTCAGGTTCAGCACTGCGCACACAACACACAGTCAAGAGTCACCGCTGATTCCAGCCAACGCCAGAATATACTGACACGGATCACATGTGATAGTGTGAGGTTTGTGTGTTAATCTCATGCTGTAATCTGACCGTTAGGGGAGTAGACGCGCAGGTTGATGGGTACGGGAGAAATGCCTTTATTCTGGCCTGTGACTCGATCCGTCCTCCCGCCTCGATCTCCCCTGGCGCACCTCATCGAAATCTGTGAACTTCTTCCCCTTACAGTGGAGGAACTCGGCATATTCTGAGAGGAAACCGTTAGAAAACACATCATTTACTCCTAGAAACTGAGCTGAACGTCCCCATATTAACCCTATAAAGCCTGACATATGAAATAATAGTCCGAAAAATCTGTTTTTAATGTTACACCTATTTTTATAAAACCTGTGTCTGTTTTCTAATTACTGGTCTATATATGATTTGTGAGAATATGGAGAAAAAAAACAGAAAAACTGAGCAAAAACATATTTTCTAGCTTGATGTAAATCAATGGAGATCTTTATAACATTTACAGCTAATAATGACAAAATTTAGAAATATTTTCCTGATATCCTTCATAATATAAATTAAAACCAGTCACCCCTAACCCGAGCATTTTCTATTCTTTTTCTATTCTTTTGACTTGTTTTTATTTTTATTGATATTAAAAAAACTAGCATTTTCTATGTCTTTTTCTATTCTTTTCGACTTTTTTATTGTTATTTATTAAAAAATATAAAACTAGCGGGTAAAAACTTTTTTCGTTTTCTATTCTTTTTCTACTATTTTTACTTTTATTTATTATAAAATAAAAAAAAAAAATTCTATTCTTTTGACTTGTTTCTATTCTTTTGACTTGTTTATTTTTATTATTATTAAAATAAAAAACTAGCGTTTTCTATTTCGTTTTCTATTCTTTTGACTTTTTTATTATTTTTTATCTATTTTTAAAAAAAACTAGCGTTTTCTATTCTTTTTATTCTTTTGACTTTTTTTATTTTTATTTATTAATAAAAAACTAGCGTTTTCTATGTCTATTCTATTTTGACTGTTTTATTTTTATTTCTTTTAAAATAAACTAGTGTTTTTCTATTCTTTTGATTTCTTTTGACTTTTTTATTTTTATTTATTAAAAGAAACTAGCGTTTTTTTGCTTTTCTATCTTTTTTGTTTTATTTTTATTTATTATAAAAATAAAAAAACTAGCGTTTTATTCTTGTTTTCTTTTTCTATTCTTTTGACTTGTTTTTATTTTTATTTTATTATAAAAAAAACTAGCGTTTTCTTCTATTATTTCTATTCTTTTTCTTGTTTTTATTTTTTTATTTTTAAAAGAACTAGAGTTTTCCTATTCTTTTTTCTATTCCTTTTTTGTGACTTTTTTATTTTTATTTATGATAAAAAACTAGCGTTTTCTATTCTTTTCTTTCTTCTTGTTTTATTTTTATATTTATTTTTTAAAATAACTAACTTACGTTTTCTATTCTTTTTCTATTCTTTTGACTTTTTTATTTTTATTTATTATAAAAAAACTAGCGTTTTCTATTCTTTTTCTTATTCTTTTGACTTGTTTTATTTTTATTTATTATAAAAAAACTAGCGTTTTCTATTCTTTTTCTATTCTTTTTGACTTTTTTTAATTTTTATTTATTATAAAAAAAACTAGCGTTTTCTATTCCTTTTTATATTTCGTTTTGACTTGTTTTTTTTTTATTTATTATAAAAAATAAAAACTAGCATTTTTCTATTCTTTTTTCTATTCTTTTGAACTTTTTTATTTTTTATTTTCATTCTATTTTTTATTTATTATAAAAAATATAAATAAATATTTCTATCTTCTTTTCTTTTGACCTCTTTTCTTTATTCTTTTTCTTCATTCCTTTTTCTATTCTTTTGACTTGTTTTAGTTTTTATTTATTTTTATTTTTTTCTATTTTTGCTTGACTTGTGTTTTATTTTTATTATTAAAAAAATAAAAAACTAGCGTTTTCTATTCTTTTTCTATTCTTTTTTTTTAGTTTTATGTTATTATATAACAAAACTAGCGTTTTCTTTTGACTGTTCTTTTGATTGTTTTATTTTTAGTTATTAAAAATAAAAAACTAGCGTTTTCTATTCTTTTTCTATTCTTGTTGACTTGTTTTATATTTATATTTATTATAAAAAAAATAGCGGTTTTCTATTTTTTGACTTGTTTATTTTATTATTATAAAAACACTAGCGTTTTCCTATTCTTTTTCTATCTTTTGATTTACTTTCTTCTATTCTTATTTATTTTTAAAAGAAACACTAGCGCGGTTTCCTATATTTCTGATGGTGCATGCTACAGTTTTTGTTTTATTTTTTTTATTTATTAGTAAAAAATCTAGCGTTTTTATCTGTTCTTTTTGACTGTTTCTATTCTTTGATCAAATTACTTTTTTCTATTTTTTCTTTTTTGACTTGTACATTTTATTGTGTTCATAAAAAAATGCGGCTCATACAGCGTTGTCCTTTCTATGCTTTCTTCCTATTTGCTTTTACTCTATATCGGTTTCTATTTTTCTTCTCTTTGTTCCTTCCCTTCGGTGACTTTGTTCATTTTATTTATTACTATACGAAAACTAGCATTTTCTATTCTTTTTCTATGCTTTGGACTTGGTTAATTTGAGGGTGTAGTTTGAAAAAAAAACTAGCGTTTTCTTTCTTTTCTATTCTTGACTTTTTTATTGGTTACGTCTATTATAAAAAACTAGCGTGTTTCTATTTGGTTTCGATTTTGTGACGTTGTATTTTTATTTATTTTAAAAAAACTAGCGATTTTCTATTCTTTTTCTATTCTTTTTATTATAAAAATGACAAACTAAACTAGGCGCTTTTGGGATTTTTTTGACTCGTTTTATATTTAGATTATTAAAAAATTAACCGTTTCTAGCGTTTTCTATTCTTTTTTCTATTGGTTTTGACTTGTTTTTATATTCTTTTTCTATTTGACGTGACATTTTTATAAAGAAAAAAACTGCCGTTTATATTACTATTCTCTTGACTTGTTTATAAGTATTGGAGGATGGAAAAAAATTAAAACAATAGCGTTTTCTATCCTTTTTTCTAGTTCGTTTGAGTGGTTTAGCGGGATTAACTAGCGTTTGTCCTATGCGGGTTCTATTGCTTTTGACTTGTTTATTTTGCTACAGCTTAACTGTAGTTTCTTGATTCACTTACCTAAGCAGTGTTGCTATTCTTTTGGTATTAGTTTTTCATGTATAGCGTTCTGTGAGACTGTCAAGCTTAACACATTGTGTTGCGCTTTTGTGATTAGCTTTCTGTTGTCCTCAGTTGTAAATGCTTTGGATTAATCTAAAAAGCGTCCGCTAAATGATTAAATGTGAATGTGTAATATGCTGAATAAAACTCTAACACTGTCAGTCAGACGTCAGAAGGCATGTAGCAGATTGTGTGTGGAACAGGTTTCTCAGTAAAGCTGTGGTCAGTAAGAGAAACACAGCAGGCTTCACAGAGTTCAGACAGAAGTGTAGACTACACTAGATGGCAGTGTTGGAGCCGGCTCACCTTGTGGGGCAGTTGATGAGCTGCAGGACGAGGGGCCGGCGGGTGACGATCCCAGAGCCGCGCGGCAGGAAGTCCCTGTGTAACAGAAGGAAACAGTTACTGGAAGCACTGAGGAGCTCTCATATAACTCTCATTTCTGCACGAAACATTCAGTTACAGTAAAGATGCCAATTATAATAAATTAAACAAATGATTTTTTAAAAATCCTTTAATCTGAGAAAATGCTGTATTTGCAGAACAAATATTGTTACTGACACAAAGTCAATAATGTGATGTGCTTTTGGGCCTGAGGTGGAAAGGTTTCCGAAGGTTCAGTAGTAAAAACAGATGAATACGACACTGTTACTGAACTGAATGGATCTGAATAATGACCCTGTTGTCCCTTCTGTAGCGCTGCTTTATTGCTGAAAGCGAATATGTTTCATAACGGATGAATTTTACATCAACGCTGTTTAGTTGAAACGGTCTGTATTGTATAAAGTGCTGTAGAAATAAACGACTCTTGACTGGTGAGGAAACAGCACAGGAGCAGTGATGCTGTCAGAAAGGAAAGCGTTCTGCGATCAATCACTACAGTAAACAGGGCTGAAGAAAGCTTCACTCTCTCGCTGACGTGATCTGTCCAGATGGCATTAGCTGCAGGTTCTCCTCAGACATAAACACAAGCCATATGGAGCGGCCATCTGGACCATTGATCCCATCACAGCAGCCAATCACTATTGATCTGAGGGACGGAGAGATGAGGCTGACAGTATTGATACACACACACACACACACACACACTCTGAACCTGACTCAGACGCTCACATCAGCTTCTCAAAAACATGTGAGTGATGAACTTCACCAGCGTGGTCTTATAGCAGGTGGCAGGCTGCTAGTGTGATCTGGAAACACTTTTGTTACTTGAAATAAGATTAAATAATGAGTTGCCATGGTATCCTTTCTTATTTTCATTTAATGTACTAAAATTATTGTTGTCAAATGATTAATCGTGATTAATCACATCTAAAATAAAACTTTTTGTTTACATTACTATATATATATATATATATATATATATATATATATATATTATATATATATATAAGATATAAACCAAACATTTTTCTTAAATATATACACGTGTGTGTATTTACATATACTATATATATATATATATATATATATATATATATATATATATATATATATATATATATAAAAACATTTCACACACATGTATTATTTAAACAAAAAAACTTTTATTTTGGATGCAATTAATCACGATTAATCATTTGACAACACATATAAAAATATAAAATATAAAAACCAAACAAAAAAAAATTTAAATAAAAAAAAAATGCTAAAAATAAATAAATAAATACAATTACTTAATTTTTTTTTAAAAACCTTCAAAATTAAAATGTAAAAATACAAACTAATTCAAATTATATAAAAAAAAACTATAGCAGTATCTCAATGATCTGTCCCCCCAAAAAAATTGCTTCAAAATGAATGTTAACTGAAATAAAATGTAAAAAAAAAAAAGTGCTAAAAATACTAAATACTAAATTAACAAAAACTAAATGTTTTTTGCCAAGAAAACATTTTCATTTAATTTAACTTGATGTATTAAAATAACCAAAATTACAACTGAAATAAAATAAAAAATAATATATAAAAATGTCAAAAATGATCAAATAACTAAAATAGAAATAAAATGGAAAAATTATTAAACTACAACAGTATCTCAATGATCTCACCTTCTGTCCCAAGTTAAAAGTGTATCAATCAACCCTGAGATCTGAGTGCCATTTATTTATAAAAAAGGTCATATTACAGCCTAAAATTAAAAAAAAATAAATAAATAAAAAAATTTTAGGGTGAAATTTGACCTGGACATTTCATTGTGAGATTCACCAAAACACTCACATCCCTGCAGCCGTGTGGCTCAGAAACATCCCATAATAACAACTAAAAATCAACAGCGGCAGCAGCAGCGGAGGAGGACAGAATGAGATGTGACTCTCTCTCTCTGTGTGTGTGTGTGTGTCTCTCGCCCCATCCCCCAGTGTCTGCAGGCAGCTGTGATGATGGACAGCGTCAGCATCACACACACACACACACACACACACACACACACGATTACAGCACAGAAACAACACAACCACACACAGAGAGAGAGAGAGAAAGCATTATCCTGCAATATTACAGGCAAATGTACATTAAAAGGATAATTCACCCAAAAATAAAAAATTGCTGTTAATTTCCTAATTCTCAGACCCTCTAAGATGTAGGTGACTTTTCTCTTCATTACAACAGTCAAGAAGATTTTTAGCTGAAACTGTACTTGGTGATTGATTAAATGCAAGTCAATGGGTGCCGGCACTTTGAGAGCCAAAAAAAGCATATCAGGCAAAAACTTGATGATATATTGAGTTCTTACGAAGCAAAACGATCAGTCTGTGCAAGAAACTAAACATTATTCACAACATTATTATTCACCTGTAATCCAGAGCCTCAGTGGTTCACAGATTCACTAGTTTCTTCACTCCGTAATCGTGCGCTGACACCACATATATACAATTATATTATTAAAGCGCCCAATAACTGAATAAACGAGTCTTTATCAGCTCATCTTTTTATATAAATCATGGGAAACCATATCACCGTCAATGGGATATTTTTATTGCATTTATTTCTAATAAAAGCTGTAATTTTTATCATATTATGTCTCTTCTGTTTGTGGTGTTGCGGCGTGATCACAGACGGCTGGTTTGTGGACAGGTTACAGTCTGAGGCGAATGAAGCGGACTGTTGTTGTGGAGAGTCAGATTAAAGCAGCGAATGAACGCGAGAGCATCAGATTAGAGCTAATCCTGCTGAGACCGGCTCAGATTCAGCAGCAGCAGCAGAGCTCCAGGATTCACCAACACAGAGGAAACCCACTGGAACAACAGCCCACGGCCGCAGTCTAATGCTGCGGAGGTTTAATGCTGAGAGTGACAGTAATGGGCCGATCTAACCATCTGTGAACATGAGCTGAGTCATATAATACATTAAAGCAATAAGCCACAAGAAGCCTCCGCTTCACGTCGTGCCTAACAACGCCCCTCAGCTGTTATAAATTCACTTTAAACCACGGCTTCACGGGGCTTATTGCTTTTATTAAACAGTTATTCCATAAACGTAGTAAGGTTTCACAAAATAAAACAGAGCGAATAAAGAGTAATGATGTTAATAAAAAACTGTATTCTTTCACACCAAGACAATGTAGTTCCTCAGAAAAAGTTGTGGTTGCAACAAAGTGGTTGCTGAGCAACACACAGAAGTAAACAAAGGTGCATGTTACTTTGTAGAGTAATTTACAACAGCTTCGAACACGGCTCAGCCAATCAGAATCAAGGACAGAACTATCTGTTTAATAAGAAAAACACATAATCCTTCATTTCACTCGCTCCAGCTTCTGCTTCAGTACGTCAGGACCAATTTATTTCAGTGTCATTGAGATACTCTTATAGTTTATAAAATATGAGTTATATTACGAATAAGTTTTTATTTTTAGATTTTGCCTTTTTTATTTATTTAGTCTATATATAAATAATAATTTAAAAATAAGTAAGTTTTCTTTATTTTAGTTAAGGTTAATCTCAATAAAAATGAGATTTAATATTTGATTTTATTTCAGTTTACATTCATTTTATTTCATGCATTTTTTAATGGTTTTGGTGAACTATAATAACCACCCATAACAGATATCCCCACAACACAGAGATACGCTCAGACCCCTTTAACATTTTTCTTCCCAACCAATTTTATAGTTGTGTTGAGGACCTGAGTGAAAACACCATCACATGCAGCGTCTTCTACTTTCTCCATGATAAACGCGTGAACTGAGGAGGAACCCGAGCACAGAAGACTCTTTTCACACGAGACTCTGAGTAACCACCTAGCAACCACACACAACACCCTAGCAACCAGTTAGCAGTGCCCTGGCATCTGCATGTGACATCCTAGTAGGGCTTGAGTTTTTGCAGAATGAAGGTTTAAGGGAATTGTGGGAATGCTGACTGTCTTCTGGAGCTGTCCGTGGTGCTGAAACATGCCTGGAGTCCA
Organism: Cyprinus carpio; assembly: GCF_018340385.1. Taxonomy (NCBI): domain Eukaryota; kingdom Metazoa; phylum Chordata; class Actinopteri; order Cypriniformes; family Cyprinidae; genus Cyprinus; species Cyprinus carpio. Next base: position 3,219,052 of record NC_056576.1, on the reverse strand, counting down.
CACACAGAGTCTGGGCTAGTAGTCAAACTTTATTTTCAGCTTTTATTATGGCTTGAATCGATTATGAAAACAAGATAAAGTCATTATTGTGCTGCATTCCATTTGTCAGTGATGATCTTGTTTAGTAGGTTGTGGCAGTGCATCACAAGTAGTTCATCTTATTTGAATGTTTAATTTATTATATTAAAATTTTAATATTTTCATTTTATATTATTTTTTCATATTTTTCATTTTATATTATATATTATATTAAGTCACATTTATGTCACATTATATTATATTAAGTCACATTTATCCATTCAATTCAGGTCATTTGTTGATGTGTTGTGTGTCAGTGCCAAAAAATATGATTTGTTTTTCAGTTGAATTATGATTAAAGTTTTATGCATTTGTTTTTCAGTTGAATTATGATTAAAGTTCAAGTACACTGTTAAAAAGACACAATTTTCATGCATGTTTCTAAAGTCAATGAGTCATCGTGTTAAATAAAGTGTTCTCACCAAAATAATCCTGAATATATTGTGATCAAGCGTCCTCCATCATTGTCTTGTAGAGCATCACACACTTACTGTACGCTCCTGCTGTGAATCTGACACTCGCAGGTAACGCGTGCGATTCGAGAGCACGGGGGGCGTGTAAATCATCTCCAGTCGTCTGTCAGCGTTCATAAGACTTCATCAATGCTCAGCAGATTCAGAGGACAAACAAACAGACGGCTGAAGCTCATTTCACGCTGCCTCTCACAGATTAAGATGAAGAACACCGCGTCCTTTCATCAGCCCAGAGGAGTTTATGTCTTCATATCACAGCCAACATTCAGATTTTTTATATCATATAAGCATCATATAAGACTACTGCTGTTATGAATATACATGTTTACTATATAATTCGTGTTACTTTGGAAGAAGATAACTAATGATAGCAATTTGTTAAATTTAATTTACATTTATGCATTTGGCCAATGCTTTTATCCAAAGCAACTTGCATTGCATTCAAGGTAAACATTTGATCAGTTCATGCATTCACTGGGAATCGAAGCCAACGAACAGTTAACAATAACTGTATATGCCCATAAATGGAAAAGAATGGTAGCTGATGGTTTGGTTGATGATGGCAGTATGTGACTGCAGACTGTTTCTATTAAAAGTAAAAAGGATCAACAGCAAGCAGCTTAATCAAGACCAACAGACTGTGTGAACGTCTTCCGGTTCATACTGTACCTTAAAAATAATGCTGATCTGACATGTGGCTCCATCAAACTGTGACATTCAGTATTTTGGTAATATCTGTTTTGTTTGTTAGTTTACTGAAAGCTCTAGAACTGCGTTATCAGTAAAAGGATTTTTAATAATAAATGCAAGGTGTTTTTTGTCATGTTTTTTTATATAATGTAACTTTGTAGCCAAAAACAATGGCTTGATATTTTTGTGTTAATTTTTAGATATTTTTCTGTTTGTTTGTTTGTTTGAGCTTTGTAACGCTTTACTGTCTATGATGAAGGGTCATATATATTTGTAGCACAACCTGCCCCACTTTTAGAGGTCACACATTGTTAAATTATGTTTGTTTTTTATTTTTGTTTTAAATTTAGTTAAAATGTTAGTAATTTTGTTGTGTGATTTTTATCATTTTTTATGAGTTGCTGTTGTTTTTTTTTAATATGTCTAACACTTTTGTCCAGATGGAAGAATGAGTGTTCAGGATCATAACAGTCGGTTTGACCCGAGGGCTAATATAGGAACTGGGCTTTGTTATAATTAGTTGGTGGAAGGTGGTCATTCTGCCAGATTTATATAGCAGACAATGGCAGAGAGTACAGACTGTGCTTCCTCTAGACGTCAGACCCAGTCCTGGTCCTTCAGACGATCCAAAACATTTTAACACAGTGCGTCACGTTCTATTGCATTGAATTAAAAATAAAAAATGGTCAAATTATTGCCCTGATATAATGCAATTTTGTTTTCTTCTATCAAGCTTTTGATCTAACTATTTGTCTTTTGTTTACAGAATGGAAACGTCCTCAAATGTTGGTCCTTTACAGAAGCAATATCTCTGACGTTTGTGTTGGAACTATCGTGTGGTTGGTTTATTCATGAATGGTTTACAGTAGTAAAACATGGTGAAGCCTGCCAAAGAAAGTTTCAGCACAGCGTGAGAGATCAAGTCGATGAAATCACTTAAACAGAACCGAAGGAGATCGTATTCCACTTTTGCAGTTTTTAACGTACAAAATCCAGTATAGTTTGAATTATCTGTGTTGTGTCTCTGAGAGCATCAGCGCTGCACACACCAGCTCCCTCCGCAGCTATAGTTGCTGAATCATGCAGCGTAAGTTATTAACACACACAGCCAAAGAACAAGCTAAGATTGGAGATATATAGATATACAGCCCAAAACCAGACCAGTGCTGTATATCCAGTCTTGTGTCTGTTGTTTAAATCAAAACCGTTTACAGTGACGTCCGTGTGGAATTGTGCATGCATCAAGTAAAAACAAACAATCAAAGAAACATAAAATAAAAAACAACAAACAACCTTTTTTCTGCTGTTTGAAGTGAAAAAAGTGTACAATGTACTGAGTAAATATGAAGGATTGATTTTTCACAGGTGTTTTACCATTTTGCCCTTTTTCTCAATTTGTGCTCCATGACTAGATATTTTATAGATATATATTTTATATATTAGATATGTTGTCGGTTGCTATGGCGTTGCTAGATATTCTGGGTTACTAGAGCATTGCTAGAAATTTGCTAAGATGTTCTGGGTTGCTAGGGTGTTGCTAGATGGTTGCTAAGATGTTCTGGGTTGCTAGGGTGTTGCTAGATGGTTGCTACGATGTTTTGGGTTGCTAGGGTGTTGCCAGATGGTAGCTAAAATGTTCTGTGTTGCTAGGGCATTCCTAGATGGTTGCTAAGATGTTCTGTGTTGCTAGGGCATTGCTAGAGATTTGCTAAGATGTTCTGGGTTGCTAGGGTGTTGCTAGATGGTAGCTAAGAAGTTCTGGGTTTAAAGGGTGTTGCTAGATGGTTGCTACGATGTTTTGGGTTGCTAGGGCATTGTTAGATGTTGCTAAGATGTTTTGGGTTGCTAGGGTGTTGCTGAGATGTTGTGGGTTGCTAGGGATGTTCTGGGTTGCTAGGGTGTTGCTAGATGGTAGCTAATTTGTTCTAGGTTGCTAGGGTGTTGCTGAGATGTTGTAGGTTGCTAGGGATGTTCTGGGTTGCTAAAGGATTGCTAGATGGTAGCTAAGATGTTCTAGGTTGCTAGGGTGTTGCTAGAGGGTTGTTAAGATATTTTTGGTTGCTAATGCATTGCTAGATGGTGGCTAAGATGATGTGGGTTCCTATAGCATTGCTAGATGTTCTGGGTTGCTAGGCCATTGCTAGATGTTGCTAAGATGTTTTGGGTTGCTAGGGTGTTGCTGAGATGTTGTGGGTTGCTAGGGATGTTCTGGGTTGCTAGGGTGTTGCTGAGATGTTGTGGGTTGCTAGGGACGTTCTGGGTTGCTAGGGTGTCACTGAGATATTCTGGGTTGCTAGGGTGTTGCTGAGATTTTGAGGGTTGCTAGGATGTTCTGGGTTGCTAGGGTGTCACTGAGATATTCTGGGTTGCTAGGGTGTTGCTGAGATGTTGAGGGTTGCTAGGATGTTCTGGGTTGCTAGGGTGTCGCTGAGATATTCTGGGTTGCTAGGGTGTTGCTGAGATGTTGTGTGTTGCTAGGGATGTTCTGGGTTGCTAGGGTGTCGCTGAGATATTCTGGGTTGCTAGGGTGTTGCTGAGATGTTGTGTGTTGCTAGGGATGTTCTGGGTTGCTGGGGTGTTGCTGGGATATTGTGGGTTGCTAGTGTGTCGCTGAGATGTTCTGGGTTGCTAGGGATGTTCTGGGTTGCTAGGGTGTTGCTGTGATATTGTGGGTTGCTAGGGTGTCACTGAGATGTTCTGGGTTGCTAGGGATGTTCTGGGTTGCTATAGTGTTGCTGAGATGTTGTGGGCTGCTAGCGTGTTTCTGAGATGTTGTGTGTTGCTAGGGATGTTCTGGGTTGCTAGGGTGTTGCTGGGATGTTGTGGGTTGCTAGGTTGTTGCTAGATGGCTATTGAGAGTTTTTTTCAGCAGTTTTCTGGAGCAGCAGGTGAAAATGGTGTCTGATCACTAATTAACAACGAAACACAGACTCTGAGTGGGGGAATTCCTTCCTGTTGAAGTACCGAACGCTACTGCACTCACACAATCAAAAAACAACAGTGATTGATTTAATAAACACTACTAATAAGGAATTTAGTTTGGTTTAGGGCATATATTATGAAATCAAAAAATTCTTTCCTATATTGACACTGAAACATTAGAGAGCTTGTGCGTCAGAACTGGGCAGGTGATGGTTGTTTAAGGCAGATCTGTGTGGTTTTATCAGAAGCTCAGCTCAGGTTGAATCTACAGCTCTAGTAAACAATCCCAGCAGCATCCATGTTTCCCACGCCTTCCTCACGGAACCAGAGCTTACGCTGGTTCCAACAGTATGGTTTTTCACCTTAAATGACCCTGTGCATTTGTATTATTATTATTGAAGGGCACGGATTACACAGAAACACTAATGATGGTGATGCACTGATAAGAATACACTATACATATCTATTGAGAGATTATGTAAGGGAATTTTGATTGTGTGTGTGTGAAACGGTCGGCATTTCAGCAAATGGCTCCTCCCCATCACGTCGCAATAACATGTTAAGGTTATTAGCAGCGATGGACCTTTACTTAAGCATTGAGGAGGGCACGAATGGGGTTTGTGACTTGACGCCGGGATACAAGTATTAATGCTGCGTGCATTTGCAAGTATGGGTTGTTATGATTAGTATGATTGGAGGATCAATCTTGTTACTACATACGGATGGACTCAACTTTCCAACGCGAAAGTCTCGAGCACGTAGTCACTTTTCCCCGCGCTCTGTCCCGCCCACCAACCGCGATCACTGCGGCAGGTCCAGGTTCGCGTTCGCTGTCCGATGGCGGCAGACCGCATTCCTGCCTGCGGTTGACAAGCGGGATCAGGTCATCAATCCCACGGTTTCCACATTCGCGAACGCACCGATCTGCTCGCAGCGTGCCCGGAGAAACTGCGAGTCCCTGCTGCTTTATTTTCGGGCAGTGATTATTCTGGGAGCTCTCTTGCTCTCTCTTCTCTCTCTTCTCTTTTCTCTGTCTTTTCTTTCTCTCTTCTCTCTGCGGGGTCCCCTTTGCGATTGATCTTGCTGCTTTGCTACGCGGGCCGCCGAAACACACGCGCGAACACGATGGTCCCCACTGCAGTGCTGCGCCTCTGTTCGATAGTCGGCGCACTGTGTGAAACGTTTTCATCCTGCTCTTGTTTTTTTTTTAGTTTGTGTTGTTGGGGGGTTTGGGGTGGGAAGCTTTTAACGAACATTTTATCCTTTCGGGACAGCGGAGTCATGCATTGCACTCACACACATGTAGTAGGGGTGAAGGGCTAGCTGGGCCTAACAGCAAAAAACATACGGGGCAGGCGCCCATCAATTTGAAGTGCAGTTTGTTGTCTACATTACGGAACAACAATAAGTACTATGTCTGCATTCTTTGTAAGGAGTGTTTTGGGTGGTTGGGGTAGGTGTTAGGACGTTAATAAAGCCAATCTAATAGGTAGAAAAGTTTTCTGATCCTCATAGCCACAAGACTCCTGTTGTAGGTGCTGATTCTGCAATTCATATATTTTTCTTTGTTTCTGTTTTTGTTTATTTATATTATGAGTGAATTGTTTTTATTTTGGGGAGTTTTAACAGCGTGTTTATTTAATGAAGGGGTTTTAGGGGGTTAATTTAATTGTTTACTAAACACATGGAGCAACCTTAAATATTAATAACCCAGTACATTATCGCAGCACACAAAATAAATTGAATAACATTAAATCAAAAAGGGAAAGTATTTTTAAAAGAATTTCTTGTGAGTTTCATGTCATTTCGCCGCTTATGTATGTCTGCATTTATTTATAATTAAATATAATTATTTTTATTTATTTGTAATTGTATTTATTTATTAAATTGTTTACTAAACAAATATAAGGCACAAATAGATGAACTTTAAAATATTAATTCCCCAGTACAAAATTGCAGAACACAAAATAAATAAATGAAAAAAGGAGAGTATTTTTAATAATAATAATAATAATAAAAAAACGTATTTTCTGAAAAATATTAAGCAGCATAGGGGTTCCTGTGTTGACAAAGGCAAATAACTGGGGTTATTACTGAAGCTAGAATAAGTATTAATTTATATATATTATATATATTAGATATATATATACATACTACATAAAGATATATTTAAGATAAAAATGATAAAATCCCTAGCATGCAATAATTAAAAAAATTAACGTCATAAATTTCTACCAAAGTACGGGTGAATGTTATTTTGATGTATTATAATTATTTAAATGTATTTTTTAGAACCATATTTATATCTTTGATATCTTGTTCTAAAACAATATAATGTATATAGGGATCCTCTGTCCTTAAACCGATAGATTGTGTGTCAGAAAGAAATCAGATGTGAAGGATAAAAAAAAAAAAAGATTTTAAGGGGACGGGGGGAAAAAGTTTCCCTACATAGCACACAGTATAGAGGGTGTGCAGTCGCTCCTCCAGTCCTACAGGGGGCGCTGTGTGTCGCTGGCGCCGCCGCTCATCACAACACCGGCGAGAGTGAGGCTAGCGCGCCGCTAATGCGACAGAGGAAGTTTCAAAAGGCTGGTCGCTCATTTTTCACGCTGTTAAAATCATCCTCCGGTCGGAGAGTTCGTGGGGTATTCTTTTACTCACCGCGATAAGAGACTGCAGGTTCAGGATTGGGGGTCGGCAGTGAGAGCGGTTGCCGGCTGTTGTCGTGTGACCGACAGGCTAGCTCTTCGCGCCTAGGCACAGATAAAAGATCCGACGGCCGCGCCCAAAGCTGCTGAGGCGCCTATCTAGGGACAACATCTCGAGGGGAAACTGACGGGTTTGACTCTATAGGTGATATAAATTGCGCTGGTATGTTGAGACGAGGGTTTGAGACACGGGCTGTTGTTTAGGGGGTTTGGATTGTTTGTGCTGGAAGGTTAAGTATAGTTAGCTGTTAGCGGCTGAGTCGTGAGTTATAGTATGGTTTGATCAGAATGACTGCGATATTATACGGTCTACTGCCTTATATTCTGCGTTTAGAGCTTCCACTCTTGTATGTTCTGTTTTTTCAATGTTTAGTCGTGGTTTAAGCACAAAAACCGTGGTTAGTTTTTTCCAGTTTTCACGCTCTTTCGGTTTGTTTTGTTGCTATGAAATAAACTCCCTGTTATGATTGGATAACCTCGTTTTATATGGTAATAAGCTGAAAATAAGTAGAGGCGTCTCAGTAAGAGAGCATATTTGAAGACAGAATTTTGCACTGTTTTTAATGAAAGCACAATCGATATGTTTGGAAGCCCCAGTTAGCCACGGACATAATTAAAGAAGAAGGTTCATTTTTTTTTTTTTAAAAAAAAAAATGAGTACATATAAAATTATATTTAATCTTTTTACTTATTTTTATTAAGTTAGGCTACATAAGATTAGAAAAAGCTTTTATCTCACAATTTTTAGAATTGTAAGATTAAAAAAAAAAAATCACAAATACCTTTTTGTTTTTTTGTGGCAAAACAAAGAAAAAGAATTTTTCAGATTGAAACAGAATTGTGGGGGGGATAAAGTAATTCTGAGTGAGTGTATATCTTGCAATTCTGCAAAAAATAGATAAATAAATAAGTCCAGAATTGAGAGATATAAATACCAAAGTTGTGAGATAAAAATGTGCAATAACATGTTGTTGTTGTTTTTATTCTGTTTTGGAAATGGGCTTCCGTTATTTCAAATCTCACATCACATGTAATATAAAATTAATAAAATAAAAAAAAAAAATAAATAAAGTAGTGCTCTGGTGCGTCTGTAGGGTTAACAGGCGTGCACGTTCTCTCTGTGTTTTCTCTCAGGCTGAGTTCAGGACGTCCGAGTTAACCTCACCAGCAGGCAGCAGCATCAGCAGCAGCATCAGTTTCCAATCAGCACCTTCCGGCAACTGGCAGCAGCTGTTTCAGCAGGCAGGACGCCCCTCCCTCCGCCCCCCCGCCTCCTCCTCCCGACCTTCCCCCCGCCATAAAAATCAACACACACACGGGTACTCTTCGGACGAGAGTCAGTTATCTAACGTGGATGAACAGAGCAGGGAGAACTAGCTGTGGGACTAATACACGAATGAATAATTGAAAACCAACACTATGCTCTTATACCACGCACCCCACTTGCAAGTGATGCTTGAAACACTCACAACACACACACACTCTCTCTCCATAGAATATATTAATAATTTTAAATTAGGATATGTAGATAGTCATGTTAAAATATGAAAATGTGATTGATATTTATAAGTAACATTATCTACATATATAATCTATTATATATATATATAATATATATATTCCAGTCACGACTTATAAATGTTTTAAAAGAAGTTTTTTTTTTTTTTTTTGCTCTTTGTCAACAAAGCTGCATGTATATTGATCAAAAAATGCAGGAAAAAACTGTGAAATCTATTCACATTTAAAATAACGTTGTGTCGGTGTGTGGAGCTCATGTGTAACGAATAGAATTCTATTTCTGTGATCAATAGCTGACATTTCAGCATTCGATAATTCTAATAATAATAATACAAAAAATCCACATTTCGGATCAAATAAATTGCAGGACTTGCATGAGCAGAGAAAGACTGTCTCTTTAAAACATTTACAAGTGCTTACTGATCCCAAAAACTTTGGGCGGACCGTAGTGTGTATGGGTGTGTGTGTATTATAGTTATATTATATTTATATATTATATATAATATATATATAGATATACATATATAAACATTAATATATATATATATATATGCTAATATATATATTATATATATATATATATATTATATATATAACTATATATATATATATGTATATGTGGGTGTGTGTTGCATTAGCGTTCACTAGGCCGTGTGTTTGTGTTGTTCAGGTCTCTGGGCGGCTCCTGCTCCCCCTGCTTCTGCTTCGTATGGTCACCTGTGCTCAGCAACGCAGACCATCATCGCTCCCAAACCCCATGCTGCAGGGGCGCTGCTCATGCAGCCGATGCAGGGGTAACCCACAAATACTGATGCAGCACACAACACGTATTAAGACACCAGATCGGAGAATGTGTTTTTAATTTTAGTTACAGTTTTAGCTACTTTGTTAGGTGTTTTTGTTAGTGTTTATGGTTTATTTATTAGTTATTTTAGTACTTTGGGTTCAATTAAAATGAGAAATGTTAACTTGGCAATTTGCTGAAATAAAACGTTTTTTATATTTTGTTTTATTTTATATTAAGAAATGTTTTCAATGCTTTTAGTTTTAGTTAACTGTAATAACTCTGATAATGATAAAAACAAGTTTTCTTTTCTTGTCAAGCAGCACTCTCTTGATAACTTAATATTAATTACATAAATATCAGAAATGAACCCTAAATATTAGTGTTATGTTATCGAGTAAATATTATTGGTTTCACCTCAAAATCCAAAGGGAAAAAGTATTTTGAAGCTTATTTTAGGATCATTTATTTATTTATTTAGAAACAGTTCCACATTAATAATGCATAAAATCAATGTAAAATGTTCCCTTAAAATGCTGATTTAATTAATTAATTTTTAAGACAATTCCACATCACTAATGTTCAAATCAATGTAAAATGTTCCAGATTTAGCCAGTGAAGTTATTTTTAATCTGTAATATTTCTGCAAGTCATTCATGGGTTTATTTATAATCCTCATCATTCTTTGTGGTGATTCTCTTGACTCTAATACAGTAGTTTTTTTCTAAATATAAAGGACTATATGTTATGATTGGTCAGCAGAAGTGCTGTAGAGATGAGTTGGACAGTGTTTACTCCCGTGTTGGTGTTGATCACTCTCGTGGTCGGATGTTCACGTCGGCCTTGGTGTGCTGCGGTTGAATCCTTGTGTCGCGGCTCATGCGTTGCCTTTGCGTCCATATGAGCGGTACTAGCAGTGTCTCAGTTCTTCACTGCGGCTCCAGTAGCGTCTCTGCTGGGACCCGTCCGATGGGAGTAGCCATCAAAAACCCTCACATGGGATTCCGCGCGCCACTTCACGCACCAAGCTGCGCGCTCCATTTAACCAACGGAGTGTGTATTAACCTCGGCACATTAATATGGGTTTTTGCACAGTACGCTGTAAGGATTGTTACATTAAATTTTTTCTCCTGACATACAACTGATGTTCAAAAGTATCGGGCTTCAGTTAAGCGTCGTAAAGAGGTCTCTCAGAGCTGCATTTTATTTGATCAGAAATACAGTTAACAAATGTTGAAATATTAATAGATGTAACAACATGCTGCTTTTCTGTGGTGAATCTCTGCTTCAAGTGTAATGTCTTTCCTGTGATGCAGCAGCTGTATTTTCAGCATCATTACTCCAGTCTTCAGTGTCACATGATCTTCAGAAATCATTCTAATATGATGATTTATTACAGTGCTGGAAACTTTTACTGTGCTCCGTCATGTTTTTTTTTTTTTTTTTTTTGAGCCTGTGATACTTTTTTCAGGATTCTTTGATGAATAAAAACGTTAAAAAGAACAGCATTGATTTAAAACAGAAATCTTTTGTAACAATATACACTACTGGTCAAAAGATTAAAGACAGTATTTTTAATTTTGTTTAGTTTTTTTGTAAGAAAATAATACTTTATTCAGCAAGGATGTGTTAAATTGATAAAAAGTGATAAAAAAGAGACTTACATTGTGAGAAAAAGATTTCTATTTTAAATAAACCCCTTTTCTTTTTTAAACTTATTCATCAAAGAATCTGAAAAAAAAGTATCGCACAGGTTCCAAAAAAATATTAAGCAGCAAAAATGTTTTTTGAAAATTGATGATAAATCATCATATTAGAATGATTTCTGAAGATCGTGTGACAAGATGAAGACGGGAGTAATGATGCTGAAAATACAGCTGCACATCACAGAAATAAATTACAGTTTAACAGATATTCACATAGAAAACAGCTGTTTTACATTCTAATAATATTTCACAATATTTACTATATTTTTGATCAAATAAATGCAGCCTTGTTGAGCAGAAGAGACTTCTTTCAAACACATGAAAAATCTTACTGATCCCAAGCTTTTAAGAAGCAGTGTACATGAATCTCTTTTAAACAAAACTAAAACAATCTATTGTGGTGTATATTTATTTATTAAATCTGTGCCTCTCTCCGCATAACTGAACACACACAGGAGTTCAGGACTCGTCAGCCGGACAGGAAGAGGGAAAAAAACGAGCAGAAGTCTGCGGGCCCAGCAGCGACAGCCAATCAGAAGCCAGCAGTGGCAGAAGAGGTATTTAGAAGAGTCACGTGTCTCTGTCCAAACAGTTCTGCGTAAACCAAATATATGCAGAAAATCATGAAAACGTCACAAAAGTCGAAAGTTTTTAATAATTTTACAAACCCCTGTCCTTCGCTGACCTGAATAACAATAACTTTTTGTACATTATACAGCCTTTCATCACATCTGCTGAATGAAATCCAGGATGTGTTTCTTAGTAATTTTGAGATGCTCATTCCAAAAATAGTGTCGGATTTGATGGAGCACATCACACTTTCTCAACAAATATGCATTTTGTAGCATTTTTGCTTTAGGCAGGAGTTTATAATCAGAAAAAACACCACAAAGACATGATTCCCGTCTTTCATCTGAGGCAGGTTACAATTGTTTGTTAGTTCTCAGGAGCGTTTTCGACCGAATAATCGGTGCCGAATATTGAGCTTTTTTATGATTATCGGTAAACCGTTTTTCCTATTAAATAATAAAAAATCATAAAAACAAATAAATCAAATATCCCTTAGAAATTCTTTATTATTTTTTACACTAGACATACACTAATTCTGGTCAAAAGTTTGGGGTCAGAAGGAATATTGTTATTCTGATTTTTGAAAGAAAAAATAAAACTTTTCTCTATGCAAAGATGTTAATTATGTTAAGAAGTGAATAGCAAAGATTTATATTGTTAGAAAAGATTTGCATTTTGAATAATGCTGTTCCTTTTAAAACTTTTTATTCTCATCAAGAATCCTGAAAAAAAAAGTATCACAGTTTCCAAAAAAAATACTTGGCAGCACAAACTGTTGATTATTGATTAATAATAAATCATCATATTAGAATGGTTTCTGAAGGATCATGTGACACTTTATACTTGCAGGATCATGATGGAAATTCAGCTTTGCATCACAGAAATAAATTATATTTTAAATGATATTAAAATAGAAATCTTTATTTTATATTGAATTAACATTTTGCAGGATTACTGTTTTTTTTTTTCTGTATTTTTGAACCAATGAATGCAGCCCTGATGAGCAGAAGAGACTTCTTTTAAAACATTACAAGTCTTACTGACCCCAAACTTTTAGACCGATAATGTAATATGTTCAAAATATCGGTTATCGGTCTGAATCTGCATCGGCCCTGAAACACACATCGGTCGACCCCTGACATGTATGATATTGGATTAGACATAAAACAAATTTAAAGGCTAGACTTGCGTCCAGTGACTGAAGAAAATGCAAACGTGAGAAATAAACGATGCTATTTTTGAACTCTGCGTTAGATAATATCCGGCACTTGGTTGGAAATCCGCAGAATCTTTTTCAAGAGTGCAAGGCTGTGTATGTTGTGCATAAACATACAATCCACATTAATAATCAAATCGAGTGGAATAAACAAAATGCACCAAAATATATGTGGATAAGTTGCTAACATTTCAGCACGGGGGGGGTTAACAGAACAGTAAGTGAAGAGATTGCAATACAGTATTTCAAAGCTATTAAATCTATCCATTTATGATGGTTTTTTTTGAAAAATCTGTGTAGTGTTTTAAAGAGCAGAAATGCCCAGGTGACGAGTCTGGTGATTTGTGTGTTTTGATGTGAACAGCAGACGAAGCGTCCGCTGCTCGGATGTGGCAGGAGTCTTCAGAGCAGCCCGATGAACCAGAGGCCAAAAAACACAAAACACAAAGAGTCAGTGACTTTCATCCGTCTGTCTGTGTCAGATTGATCCCCTTCGTATGCTGCGAGTGTTGTTAAAGTGCGGTTTGTGTGTTTGTGCAGGTCAGAAGAGCCTGGTGGAGACAGAATCAGCTCAAAGCCTGAATATAAGAGCCCAGTCTCCGCAGGTACAGAGGGCTTCAACCTTCACACAGAACCGTTTTAGAAAAGGCATCTATCACATCTGTGACCGGCTGGCAACTACAAAATCATTTGTCCCTCAAATTCTAAAAAATGAAAAATATAAAAATGTGTTTGCAGTAATGCCATCACAATGGAGGAAGATTAAAACTGGAGGCTGTAAAAGCAGAAGTGTAAACCTAGTGTTTTTTCTTTGTTGTTTTGTTAATGCACATTAATTTTAACATCAATTCTTCAGTAAAAATTTTATTTGACCTGTAAAATTGTCCTAAGCAGGTATGACAGTGTTGTTTAAGCATTATTTTTTATTGATTTTTTTTTTTATTTCATGTTTTTTTTTATATTTGACATTTTAAAGTTAGTAGTTTTGTGTTTTTTTGTCATTTTAGTAGATTTTTTATGTCTATATACTTTTTTATTAAATTTTGTTAAGTCAGTTTTTATTTTAGTACATCGAGTTCACACTAAATAAAAATGAGAAATGTGGACTTTGGCAACTAGCAAAGATTTTATATATTTATAACTATAATAATAATAATAATAATACATTACTACTTTTTAAATGATTTTAAACTGTAAGTATATATATATATATATATTATATATAGATATATATATATATATATATATATATATATAATTATATATATATATACTATGAAATTAACATTTTAACATTTAATATATAATATATATATATATAACACACACACACACACAGAGCGTGCATAATTATTATAAATTTGATATTCTGGTCATATATTTTTTTCCAAGCACATTTTAGCAATTCCAAACCACATCAATCTTAAGAACCACTATTAATTTTGTGTATAATCATTTAAATACAAAAATGATTAAACACAAGTGAGAAATGCCTTATATTCAGGTGTGTGCATAATTATTAAGCAGGTTTTCTTTTACAGATCAAATGTGCCAAAAAAGAGATTTAAGTCACACTGAAAAGTCAAAAATTATTAAATATCCATGAGAAATATAAAAAAAAATGAATGCGTTACAGATATTGTGAATTTAAATCATGACCACTAGACAGCGAAATGCTCATTGTGTCAGCAGGGTAAAAAAACTATTACTACATAAAATAACTGTTACTATAATAACTCTGTACATTTCCTCCCGTCTCTGGAAACCATGTTGTGCTTCTGAGATGGAAGTGCTTCTCTAGGTAAATGAGCTGTATGGTTGTGTGTTTCAGAGCTCACTCTGCAGGAGGAAGGCGTGGACGGAGCGCTGGCCGCAGAGCAGACGAACCGGGTCCAGCCCCGAGGTTTGTACCAGAAGATCAGATACACCGGTGAAATAACCCCACAGATGCTCACCCATGAGCTGTGTGTACTCAAGAAGCACTCCTCATTCCTCAGGGGACGTTAAAATGTGTCCTTGATTGTTTCTCGTCAGCAGGTTGAAAGCAATGAAGTGCCAGCTGAGCAGCAGATCAGGCTCGCACGGGTCCAGACGCCGCCGCAGGCCTTCTGATTCAGTCCCGGAGATCAAGGAGACCACGGACACTGCTGAGGACGTCAAAGACACAGCGGCAGAGACCTCCAACAAGTTCTTCTGCTATCTTCTGGCAACATCACTTGCCATAACCAGCAAGTACGTTCCTCTGACATCACTGATGCTATGTATAAGCACGCATAAAGAGTTCACATGCAAATGCAATCATTGGTTAATCTGACTAGTGTCTTCATAAATGTAGAGTTGAAATTCTTGCGTGTGCAGAGTTTCCAGAGCCCCACTATGCGAACGGCCTTACGCACAAGCATGAAGATGATGGAGACGCGACACAGAACATGAGCAACCGGCGGTCTAGTCACGCTGCTGCCCGCGAGTCCAGGAGTCCCTGCCAAGGAGCTCGCAGAGACGGCCATCTGGGTGAGAGGATTCTGAGACATTTTGTAGCTTCACTAGCTTCAGTGGAATCAGGCCATACTGAGTTTGTTCTTCATCAGTTTGGGAGAAATGTAGCGTTGTGTCACTTGCTTCCAGTCCATCATTTATCATCTTGTGAAGCCAAAACCATCATTCATCAACTAAACCAATAATCCACAAGCACTCCAGTCCATCAGTTAACATCTGGAGAAGACAAAAGATGAAACAAACAGTTTAAACAAGCTGTTTGGACTTCATTCTGACGGCACCCCATCACTGAGAATGGATTTTTTTCCCGGTTGGCAAAAACATTTGGCTGCATTACTAGTTAATATTCCAGACAAATAAACACACACATCTTTCCCCTTCACAATCTTTCCTGAAATGCACCCGACTCTCACATGTGTGTATGCTTCACCTTCTGAAACAGTGAGAAGAGGCCGGGTGCTGCAGAGATGGGTGCATACACCTGCCAGACGCACTTCACCACCAACGTCACGGAGCACCGCAGGACCAAGGAGCACCATGGGTGGACCAGCCATTGACTCGTATGAATGCATTGAAAGACTCCTGGTTTAACCCGACGATGATGGAGCGGTGTGTATGTTCGCGCTGTATCCGCGCGTCCAAGCTCCCGCTGCCACAGTGGTGTAAGCTGAACTTCAGGACTTCCAGAGAGTTGGTGAAGCAAATGCAGATCGCACGGCGCACCAGCCAGCGAGTCCAGCAGGTGATGTTCAGTCACAAGGCGGTAACGCTGAAATGCATTGAATAGTGGGAATATCCGTGTACGGTTCCGTCCTGGACATGCAGTTCCAACATAATCAAAATTTTAACTCGTCCTTTAGTTTTGTAAACAGTGTGTTTTGCAGAATACTCGCCTTACAATACAGTCGTTAGACAACCAGCACACTTACACTGTAAAACTGAAGTCGAAGTCATATTAGAAGTTGGGGGGTTTTTTAATTACCCAAAATTGCTATTTCAGTATTTTACATTTAAAAATTTCACATTTAATTAATTGCAGCATTTAACTTTGCCATGTCTTTGTCAGTAGTTGTGAAATTTATGAGAAATTTCGGAGTGAAAAAATTGTTTTCAGTGTAAATCCTACACCAATTTTCCACTTCCGTTTTAATTTTAAACGTTTTAGAAGTCTTGATGTGAATTTAGTCCTTTTTGGTAGTCCTTTCTTTTTTAATGTCTGGATAGTTTTTATTCAATTTTGATGTCATTTTTACTTATTATAGTGCATCACATTAACTAAATTAAAATGAAAATGTTGCCATGGCAACTAGCAAAAATATTTTAATAATAAATTTATTTATTATTATTTTAATTTCACGTTTTTAGCTGTAGTCAACTAATATACCCAGGTGGAGAATAAACTTTTTTATATGTTTGTTAAAAAAAGTGCTACAAGCATTACAACAATCTCTTACTTAACATCTTCTGTGAATGTTGACACAGTTTGTTTTATGTACATGGTTATTATAGTCACTAAACCTATAAACAATAGTAGATAAAATAAAATAAAATAAATGCTACTTTATATTAATTATGTATATTTTAATTAAATGCTACAAACTTGCATCATTCTCATTTTCGTTAGTGTTTTTTTTTATTTTTGAAGGACTACATATCTAAAAACGCATTCAATTCAAAACTAATAAGTAAAATCAATAGATATATTAAATAACATTATAAATATAATCAGAAGGAAATATTTAAAACTAATAAAAAACACACACTAGACTTCACTAAACCTTACTATAAATTAAAGTGAAAACTGAAAATAATATTTTAATAAAATGATAAACTTTTGTTTGTGTTGTAAGGTAGCAGCTGTGTGAAAGGAGTCGGGCTAAAAGCCTGCTCCAGATCAGCTGAATCGCCCCGCATGTTTCTGGGTGAGAGAGACGGAGAGTGCAGCGCGCGATAGAGAGGAAAGGACCAACGGAGGTGACGAGAAGAGGAAGAGGAGAAATCGGTAAAGTGGTTCTGTCCGGTGCATGTGCGGTGCTGGCTCACCCCTGCATGTGCGTTTCTCTCTCTCTCTCTCGCTCCTCTCGCTCTCTCTCTCTCTCGCTCTCTCGTCTTTGTCTCTCATCGTCTCTCTCTGTGTCTCTGTCTCTTTCTCTCTCTGTGTCTCTGTTCATCTCTCTCTCTCCTCTGTCTGTGTCCCCTTCTTCTGCCTCCCTCTCCTCTTCCTGTTTGTCCCTCTGGGTTCTCCCCCCTCTCGCTCTCCTCTTTTTTTCGTTCCTGTCCTTCTGGTCTCTCCTCTCTCCGCCGCTCTCTGGTATTGCTGCCCTGGTGTCGTCTGTCTCCTTCTATTCTCTCTCTCCTCTGTGTCCTCTCGTCCTCTCTCTCCGGTCTCCTCCGTTCCTCCTCTTCTGTGTCTCTCTTCGTACGCGTCTCTGCTCGTCATCTTTTCGATCTCTTCCTAATTCCTTTCCGTCCTCATCTCCTGTGTCTTCTTACCTGTCTCTCTCTCCTGTGTCTTCTCCTCGTCTGGGTGGTGCGTGGTGGACGGTTGCTCCTCCCCTCGCACTCTGGTCGTCTCTCTCCTCTCGTGTCTCTCTCTCTCTCTCTCTGATGTCTCTTCTTTGTTCCCTCCTGTCCTGCTCCTCTCTCACTCTCGGCTCTACCTCCTCGTGTTTTGGTCCTCAGTCCCTTCCCCCCTCGGCTTTCTCTCTGTGTCCCGCTCGTTCCCTTCCTCTAGCTTGTTCGTTGGGGTCTTCTTCCCTCCCCCTTCCTTGTCCTCCTCCCACATCCTTTCCCTTCCTCTTCTTCCCCTGGTGGGTTCTCCCTACTCCTTCCCTTCTTCCCCCTCCCCTCTTCTTCCTCTCTCCTCTCTTCCCTTCTTCTATCTTCTCTGTGGTTGTCTCCTTTCTTTCCTCTCCCCCTTCCTTCTCTTTTTACCCTTTCCTTTCTCTTGCCCTTTTCCTTCTTTTCCTCTCTCCCTCGCTTCTTTCTCTCTCTTTGCCCTCCTCTCTTCTCTCCCTCCTGTCTTGGTTGTCTCTTTGTGTCTCATCTCGGTGTCTCTTCTCCCCTTCTTTTCTCTACGGGCACCACACACACCCGCTTCCTCTCCTCTCCTCCTCCCCCTTCTCTCCCTTCTCTTCATCTCTTTCTCTTCTCATCCTCTGCTTTATGTGCAAAAACAAATGTTTGTTTTTAGAGGATCTGTATGTTGTCACTTCAAGAAAACAATAAATAAACCCCTTAGAAAATCAAAATATTTACAGATGAGTGTATTTTAATACCTGAAAATAATGCTCTCTGAGCCATGTATGTTAAATACGGCCTGAGGTTTAAGATTTGAGTCTGGAAAAGTATGAAATTTAATAAACAAAACATAGGAGCCCTGTAATTTAAATAAGAATAAGTATGTTGTTTCATTCATGCACAAATGCATCTGTTACGCTGAATGACCATGGAACAGTTTCACCCATGTTTATTTATTTATAGTTATTTCAAATATTAAAGTGGACACTTTAATTGCAATTTAATATGCTCTTATGTAAATAAAACCGAGTTTGCACACTTCATTTAACGGGACGCCTCGTCTTCAACTCTATATCTCAACATCATCCATTAAAAACTAGGAATATTCTTGTATTCAGTGACTACAGGTGTTGGCTCAGAGTGAATATGAATATAACGCTGTGTGTGGCAGGCTCGAGCTTCGTGGTGCCCGTCGCAGGCTTCATCTGTCGTCTCTGTGATCAGTTCTATCACTTCGAGTCTTCGGCTCGACACACACACTGCAAGACGCTCACACACTTCCAGAATCTCAAGGTACGCTGAAGCTGCCAGATCTGTGCTGATGCACATCTCTACGACAAACAGTGTAGCTTTCGGTCACATTTTTAAAGCTAAATCTATATGTGTTTATTTATATATATTAATATATAATGCATTTATTAAATACTGCAGTTTAAACATTTGTTTTCAGTTCAGTTGCGTACATTTGCTTATTTGGATTTATTAATATTTTGTGTAAATCGTCCTGTTTCAGTTTAATCCAATCAGTGTTATTTTAGCATTATTTATATACGGTTATAGTAGATATTAATGTTTAGTTT
>NC_056576.1:3197745-3198402 GCF_018340385.1 Cyprinus carpio | reverse complement strand
ATATTTATATATTCTTTTTTTAAGATATTACATTTATTTTTACTATTTTTTTTATTTTCAATTAGCTTTATATTAGTAAATAAGTTTTAGAAATGCATCAGAATTGTGAGCAGTCGTGTTAAATTGATCTTGTTTGTGCAGCGTTATAAAGCCTTAAAGAAACAGGAAGAGTCCAGCTCAACCTCAGAAGAACCAGCAGACCACATGAGTCCAGATCAAACCGCTCTCATCCCAAAACCAGCCCCGCAGACCCTACAGTCCTGCAGCAGACAGGAAGTCGAGACGCTCGCACAGGAAGAAGCCGTGGCCAGAGAGCCGGAGGACGAGGGGAAGTCGATCCGGGGCCGGACTCCTGCTAAGAGACGAGGACGAGGAGGAAGACGACGCTGAGACACAGAGAGCTGTATGCGCCTCAGAGGACCCTAGTGAAAGCACCCCCCGTAGACTGTGTGTGTTCAGACGGGATCGTGACACACACTCACGCCTCTAGCCCTGTTTGTACAGTAGCTGTGTTAGATCATGAGGAATGATGGGATACACTTGCGAGGAGAGAAACATCAACACCTCCCAGCTCAGATTTCAGCTAAAACCAACAAGATGTGTCGCAAACATTCAATTATTCAATCCTTAAAGTCTAAAATAGGTCTTTTTGGCATC
>NC_056576.1:3129742-3197714 GCF_018340385.1 Cyprinus carpio | reverse complement strand
CATTTTAATGCAGTAGCTTATAAAGCCTTAAAGAAACAGGAAGAGTCCAGCCTCGCTAACCTCAGAAGAACCAGCAGACCATGAGTCCAGATCAAACCGCCTTATCCTAAAAAACCAGCTCCCCGTGAGACCTCAGTCCTGCAGCAGACAGGAAGTCGACGCCAGACAGGAAGAAGCTCTGGCCAGAGAGCCGAGGATTGGTGGGGGAAGTCATCCGGCCGGACTCCTGCTAAGACAGGACGCAGGGGAGGAAGACGACGCTTGAGAGACACAGAGAGCTGTATGCCTCAGAGGTCTCGAGGCAGCACCAGCCAGAGACCGTGGCGGTTCAGACGGGATCGTAACACACACTTCCACGCTTCTTAGCCCTGTTTGCACAGTAGCTGTCGTCATGAGGAATGATGGATACGCCACGAGCCAAACATCAACACCTCCAGCCTCCAGATTTCAGCCCAAAACCAACAAGATGCGTCATAAACATTCAATTATTCAATCCTTAAAGTCTAAACAGGCCTTTTTGGCACTGCTAAATATAAAATATAAAGAGAGAGAGGTATTAATATATTTTACATTTACACAGAGTATTAATTATATATAATTCATTATAATTATTTAACAATGTAATTACTATATATAAAATAATAAATGTAATAAATATAATAAAATAAATTGTTTCAAAAACATTGATTATTCTTTTATAAAATGTAATTTTATTTTAAAAAATTTATATGCATAATTATATGATTATAAACATACATATTAACGGTGTGTGTGTGTGTATATATATATATATATATATATATATATATATATATATATATATATATATGCTGAAAATGTTGCTTTTAAAAAAACTTTTTAGGATTTGAGGATTTAGATATTTAATTATTTATATATATATATATATATATATATATATATATATATATATATATATATATATATATATATATATATATATATATAAAAACCATTAAATAATTTTTTACATATGTGTATTTATATTTACCTTTTATACATGCATACTATATGATAATAATTATATATGTAATACATTTTCTGAACCAATTATTTTTAAGACTTCTTATCATTTAATTTTTTTTATAATAATTGCACATTTTCTCCACAGTTCTCACTTACTGTAATGTGAAATATTATTCTTGTTATCACAAAGCAAAAATGGCATTATTGCAAAATAGCAGTTGTACTGAATTTAATGTATGCAGTTTTTAATAATGCTAATAAAAATAGGGTCTGGACCGAATGCTTTAGTGTTACAGTAATGTTACCTTTGGATAGCCTTGAAAATGATGTCCGAGTGCAGAACCTGTGACCGGTTCTGGTTCTGGTGCTGATCCTGAGCTGAAGGTGTCTCTGAGAGACTGACCGCTTCATGAAGCTTGTTTTGTATTGGTTTGACACTAGACACAAACACTGAAGTACCTCCGTCTGATTCTGCTCCTGACCAGCTGCTCTCATTTCTACCTTCAGTGAAACACTGGACAATCTCACAAAGCACAAAAGAAAGAAAGAAAGAAATTGTTCTGCATAAAGAAAATGAAGCCAATTCTGAAAACCTTTGGGATTTTTCTATTATGACATTTTCATGACAATTCAGCACATTTTGCCCTCATACTTTTTTTCCTCATAAGAATGTGGGATTAAAATGTGCATAATTAGCATGAAAAATCACAGTTCAGAAAGTATTGGTGAAACCTAAATATGCTTGTCATTTTTGTGTGAAACTTCTGTGTATTTTCCTCAAGCGGGAGATATGAGCTGGTCGTGGGTTTGGGGAGATCATTGTGTGTTTCTTTTGCATGACCTCAGTGGTGTTTAACTTCTGCTGGTAGATGATGGCATAGTGGTGTGCAACAGAGGTAGACGCCTCTGAATCTTGTTTTGATTTGATTAAATGTATTGTTTCGTTGTACACTGGAAACATCAGAAGAAATCTGTGCACTGAACGACTGGGATCAGAACTAGCTCCACAACCACTTCCTGTTTATCCTGATCGGAACACATCCATGTTCATGACACACCCCATCCCAGAACCACAGGGAAACATTAATAAATATAGGTATAATTTTTATGCATGCAGAATGTACATTTTAATTTGCATAAACACAATGAAATTAGTTCTAGTAGTTGCTAAGGCTTTTTTTTGCATTGTCACATTATTTTCATAATAATTGAAACACATTTACCCCCCCCCCAAAAAAAAAATTCACTACTGTAAAAACATCCACTTTTTTTGTTCCTTTTCTCTATTCTTATATTTCATTACTGTAATGCAGTATTTTTAATCACAGACAGTAAAACCAATACAGCCATGATGCATAAATGCTTATATATTTCCATATATATATTTCCACTGGTTTTGGGATGAAACGTGAGCAGGTCGTGTTCTCTTGAGAGGAAGATGCGGTCATCTCCAAACTGTGTCTAGATGTTTTATTGCTGCTGCTGAGACTTCATCTGATGACTGTAATAATGTTGGAAAGGACCGCCTCTATGGAAGGAACGTTTCAGACTGGTTCCCAGCAGACCAGGTTAAACCAATCGTCCAGGCCGGTTTACGCTGTACCTGTAGATGATGATGAACAGTTTCTGACGGCTTCATCTGCCTAGCTCGTTGTTTGGCAGATGTGATCGACCTTCTGCTGTTTCAGGAGGAAGCTGGTTTTATTCAGCTCGGGCTGACGAACTCTGAAAACTGAACTGAGCGCAGTGTTTTATAGCTGCTGAGAATCATGGGTTTCCAATGTTTGTTTGCTGCATTTTCATTTCTATTAAAATATTTGATGATTATGAGAGCTTTTGAGTAATTTATGAACTATATGACTTGACTGAAAAACTTGTTTTAAACTTGTTTTACATTTTTGTATATAAAGCTTAAAATATAACATTTATTTTCCTTATATTAATTTTAGATCCACCCAACATAGTAAACAAACATTCAACATCAATCCTCTTGAGGAATTGTTTGGATATACATTAATATGTATTTACGTTTGTACAGTAAATTTTCACAAACTGTATATCGAAATGGCGTTGCAGGGCAAATGGAATCATTACATCTAAAAAAATTATAATTTGATACATTTTCTAACACATTTTCCTAAATAACTTTAATCATCATAAAGCTTTTATTAGAAGAATCTCCTTTTTTTAAACGTTTTTGGTTGGCCTTTTCACTTTGATTGCCCCTCAGAAGCCTCTCACAAAATCCTTGCTTGGTTTTATTGCGTCCAAACCCCTCTATGTCACATTCAGTTTTTTGCTCCTGCGTCACCTTCCCTATCCTTCAGTCCTCAGCACTGCTGTCCTATGCTTCTTCCGTTCTTGACCGGTGAGTGGGTGTCTTTAATTCTTGTGTTTTATCGTCATCTTATTTGAATATGTAAAGTGATTGCATGTACCACGGTAGCTAGGTAATAATGCGCGTGCGCCGTGTGGTTTTTTTTCCTCTGTTCCTTTAAACAAAACGCAGCTTTCATGAACACCGGTGGTGTTGTTTTCCGCAGCTCTTGAAGGTAAAGTGGTACGCAATTTAGAGATATGATACCGCGTCGGTTTTTAAACCTACTCTGATCCGTATTCAGACATTACAAAGCTCTACTGACTTTTCGTTAAACTTTACCATTAGTAAAATCCAATTTTTACCAGCTAAATTAACATGCTCTTCAACAGCGCATGCCATAGAAGATATAATCAAAAAACTGAAAGGACATTCAAGCAGAATTGTTGTGATGGCTGCGCAACTTCTTGTTTTCTCTTGACTGATCTGACCAAAAACAGTTACTAAACGGGGAAACGTGATGAGATCAAACACCAGCCAGATAATGCACATGTTTACCTCTGTATCTCATAAATACTAACCGGGGTTTTTCCACACTGTCAAATTCCCTTTTCAGAATTTATTTCCAAAGTCTTGTTGGGGTTTTTTTTTTTTTTTTTATTGGTTTGCCATTTGTTGTGTGTTTAAATTTTTAAAATGTGTTTTATTTATTTGTTTATCTTGTGACAGACAAAAGTTACATTAGCTTGGCGGTTTTGCCAGTTTTTTTTTTTTTTTTTTAATAAACCCAGGAAGGGTTGATGGCACAAAGGTTTGTTTTTATTATCTCGTAATAGCAAAAAATCTTTTATTTACAAGGGCATTTCGTTGTTTTGCCCATCCTAAAAATGAAACATACACCCCATGTTTTGTAACTCACCCTCAAGCCTGCCTGGGGTTGTATACCTTTCCTTTTTTCTCTTTTCTCCTTTCAACAATCCAATTCGGAGTTTATCTTTAAAAAATTTCCTGTCCCTTCAAATGCTTTTAATTGCATGAATGGGTTGGTATTTTTCAATAGTCCCAAAGAAGTCCAATAAAGTGCATCCCATCCATCCATAAAAGTTGTCCCCACACGGCTCCCGGGGTTATATAAATGGCCTCAATGCGCCTGTTTTTTAAAATTATTAAAATTTTATAAACAGTGGATCTTTAAGCTCCCCGCTCTAATGTGTTGTTGGTAGCGCATTTCATTGTGTTCCCGCCGGATGATGTAGTGATGTAGCGTAAGCGTCCTGCTGAGAATATATGCTAGTCCCATCGTGCGAGAAACCCAACGTTTTGTGGTTTTACAGGAAAAGTAAAGGAAGGCAAGTTTTTCCCTTACATTTACCAAAGGGGGGGAAAACCAAAAAATAACCAGTCTTCTCTCTGTAGCTAAATGGTCAAGATTTATTATTCACTCAAGTTGACCAGCAGAAAGTGTCTGTAGATTTCTGGAAGTCAGTTGTGTGCTTTTATGTATGTAGTGCCTGTGCCCTTATTTTAGGATGCACTGACACATGCCAAAGGAGAGAGAAGAGGAGGGCACTGCCTCTAAAATTGAGCCGCTGTGGAGGAGAGAGAGATGGGGATGAGGATGCCGTTCAGTTACCTCCAGACAGTTACCATCTCCAGTCTCTAGCTGTGTGTCTGTGGAAGAGTGGACAGCTCCATGGCCCAAACCTCCCCGCCTGGCTTTAGTGATGGAGTGGGAACTCTCTAATTGAGGTAAGATATGTCTTATCCATTAAGCTAAGCATTCAATGCATGATGAAGCAGAATGCAGTTGTGCAATGCCCCCTATAAATCAGAAGTTATAAAAGCAAAAAAAAATCCCTGTATGGGTTTTTGCTATTTATATTTATGAGATACAATGTAGCAGTGAAGTAATAGCACTCAAGCAAGAATGCCCTGTTTAATTTATAGACCAAAACTGTCATTCAGATCTCCCTTCTAAATTATTTTTTTTTTTTGGGGGTGATATCGCTAAGTCATGTTTATGGCTGCTCACCTTTAAGTTCTCTTAAAATAATAATCAATTGATCAGGACACAGCTTTATTTCATATGAAGTGAATAGTTTCCACATAATATTTCCAGACACCCACACTCAGACGGCAGCATCTCCAGATCCTCCAAAGTCTGGTTGGTGTCTATGAAGAGTGATGGCTTCCATGGGCCAAAACCTCCCTGGCTTTTTAGTGATGGAGCGGGAACCTCTAATTCGAGGTAAGATATGTTTTATTCCAAAAGCATTCACTGCATGATGAAGCAGAATGTCCGTTGCCCAAATGCCCCCTACAGTTCAAGTTTATTGAAAACAAAACTATCCCTTGGATACCGGGTTTTTTTTTTCTATTTATATTTATAAGATACAATGCAAGACAGTGAAGTAAAAGCACTCAATGGAAGAAATGCCGCTTAAAACTGCTTATTCAGATCTCCCCTTCAGTGATTTTTTTCTGTAAGTTCTGTTATGTTTTTGCCTGCCCCAACCTTAAATTTCCTTTAATCTCTTAATATAATATTTGATCAGAAAAAAATTTATTAAAAAAAATCTTTATGTGAAGTAATTGACTACATTGCTTTAAGATGCTGACTTTAAAAATATACTTTAGAAATATGACTAAAATCCCACAATTTCAGCTAATCCTTCCAACCACAAATACACACACACCAAATTTGTCCTCTCTCACCTTTACTGTCTGCTTTATCTCTAGAACCTCTTGCTCAAGCTGTACGTCAGTCAGAACGCAAGCGTGCGCCAGTCAGAACTTATTTCCTTTTCTATTTCTGTTGAAGAACACCTTTACATCACATATCTTTATTTGCAGATGACATATTGCTATTTTTAGATAATCCGGTTTTATCAGTCCCCCATGTTTTAAATTTATTTAATCAGTTTAGTAATCTATCAGGACAAAATTAACTGGGACAAAAAAAGTCATGATCTGTTCCTCTCATTTTTTTGGGTTGTGTCTGCAACATTTTCTGGTTTTATTCCAGTGGTGCATTCTTTCGCATACTTAGGTATAGATATCTATCCGTCCTTGCAGGATATTGTCTCAAAAAACTGAATAAAAACTTGGCTAAAGTCACCTCAGATCTTGCAAATTGGACACAGCTTCCTACTTCTTTCCATGCAAGAATATCTATTGTCAAAATTAACATCCTTCCTTGCATTAATTTCTATTCCTCTATTACTCCACTAACCCCCAACACCCTACCAGTCTTAAACAAAACAAATCAACCAACCTCATAGTGGGCTATTGAAGAATCTCTTGTTTCTCGACACAGTTTACAACATTTGGTTTTTGCTGGTGTCTCACTCAGACAATGTAAAGTTCGTTTTGGCCCTATCATAACACATTTTATTTCTGCTTGGAGAATGGTGATCAGGAAGATAGAGCCAAACTTGAGGTGGCATCGTCATTCACCCTTGTTCCATAATAATAATTTTTTATCAGGCAAAAACCCATTTTACTGTCCACAATGGATTAAATGAAAAGTAAATTCCTTTGGTGACATTTATGATGACAAAGGCCTGAAATCATTTCAAGATATCAAGGCTCTTTTTAATCTACCAAGAACCTCATTTTTCGCACATATGGAGTACCCTGGGATGCACAACTGCCTGTACTTCCCTTAACAAGTTATTCTCCCCACTGATAATTCTGTTATTTCTGCTTCAGTTATTTACTCTTTTCTCCTCAAACAATCATACAAACCATTATCCATAACAACTATCTGGTCTAAGGATATCAGTGGTGACTTACAAACTGTATTTTCTGATCAAATTTGGGAGACAATCATATCATCCTCAAAAAATCCAAATCATCAGGTGATCCATTGGAAATTATTACACAGACTCTATCTGTCCCCTTTAAAATGCTTCTTTATGCATGTGTCATAAAACCTGGAGTGCTATTTTTGACATTGTTAAATCTTTTTTAAATCTTATAATTTATTTTGAATTTGTGTATATTTTTTATTTATCTTGTGATTGAGACTATTGTACTTTGTACTTTTCTCCACTGCAGTGTCTTGTTTTTTTGGCACAGTGTAGGTCTGCTCTGGTGGGTTGGTATGTGGGGGCTTTGTAGTGCTGCAGTCTGGATTAGTGTGTCACATTTTGTGTTGTACTGAAATGACTGCTTAATCAAAATAATTGTTCACAAAAGAAACAGCTTTATTTCATATTAATATTTCCACATAATATTTCCAGACACCACACTCAGATGGCAGCATCTCCAGTCTCTAGCTGTGTGTCTATGAAGAGTGACGGCTCCATGGCCAAACCTCCTGGCTTTAGTGATGGAGCGGGAACCTCTAATTCATGGTAAGACTAGGGCTGTGAGTATAATATGATAGTAATAATACTAATAATAATGGCATAGTTTTTTTTATTAAAAAAAATTATAATCCAAAAATGTTTACTTTAATTATAATATTTTTTTATAATAATAATAATGGCGTTTTATCTCGATTTGTTTTCTCTAAATTTAACAAGTTTTTTTCTCGAAACATGACTTTTTTTTAATAATAATATGAGTTTATTCTCAACATTTTATTTTGACTTTTTTTCTCGGGTATTTTCTCGAAACAACAACTTTTTTCTCATAATGTGTTTATTCTTGAAATTTAACTATTTTTTTCTTGAAACACAACAACTTTTTTCTCGTTATTTAATGAGTTTATTCTCAACATTTTATTTAGACTTTTCTCGAAATTTTAAGATTTTTTTCTCAAAACATCTTTTTTTCTCATAATTTAATGATTTAATTCTCAACATTTTATTTTGACATTTTTCTTGAAATTTAACTAGTTTTTTCTCGAAACACAAAGACTTTACTCTCGAAATGAAATGATTTAATTCTCAACATTTTATTTAAACATTTTTCTTGCAATTTAATGATTTTTTTCTCTAAACACGACTTTTTTCTCATAATTTAAAGAGTTTATTCTCAACATTTGATTTGGACCTTTTTCTCCAAATTAATTCTTTTTTTTTTTTTTTTCAAAATACAACTTTTTTTCTCGTAATGTAATGAGTTTATTCTCAACATTTTATTTCAACATTTTTTTCTTGAAACACAAAGATTTTATTCTTGACATTTAATGATTTAATTCTCAACATTTTATTTCAACATTTTTCTTGAAATTTAATGATTTTTTTCTTGAAACACAGGAACTTTTTTCTCATAATTTTATGATTTAATTCTCAACATTTTTTTTCGACATTTTTTTTTAAATTTAAATATTTTTTTCTCAAAACATATTTTTTTCTCATAATATGAGTTTATTCTCAACATTTTATTTCAAATTTTTTCCTGAAATTTAAAGTTTTTTCTTGAAACACAGGAACTTTTTTCTCATAATTTTATGATTTAATTCTCAACATTTTTTTTCAACATTTTTTTTTAAATTTAAATATTTTTTTCTCGAAACACAAACACTTTACTCTCTTTTTCTTGCAATATAACAAGTCTTTTCTTGAAACACAATTATTTCATTGTCAGTATTTAATTCTCAGTCATGATTATT
The DNA here is from genome assembly GCF_018340385.1 of Cyprinus carpio. Lineage (NCBI taxonomy): Eukaryota > Metazoa > Chordata > Actinopteri > Cypriniformes > Cyprinidae > Cyprinus > Cyprinus carpio. Next base: position 3,188,850 of record NC_056576.1, on the reverse strand, counting down.
TCAACTTTTTTCTTAAAATTGAATCAAAAACATTTTTTCTTTCAATGTAATGAGTTTATTCTTCCCAACATTTTTATTTCAACTTTTTTCTCTAAATTAAATTATACTCTAAACCAGGAAAACAGTAACTTCTCTTAACTTAAATTAATTTATTCTAAACACAACATTTCAACATCAACACTTTAAATTAAATTAAATTATTCTCTAAACACAAATGACTCAACTTTTTCCGTGTAATTAATGAGTTTTATTCCTCAACATTTTATTTAGGGATCATATTTGTTGAAATTTTACGAAGCCTTTTTTCCGCAACACACCACTTTTTTTCTCAGAATATAAATGAATTCCTCAGCATCTTATTTTGAAATATTTCTTGAAATTTTAACAACTACTGTAATCTCGGGATGGTTTTATATTTTTTTTAATTATTGCTTCTGGCCCCTAATCCTCTTCACTGGTAGTTTCCGTACTGTAATGTGTGTGCCAGTTAGTATCTGTTGAGATTATAAAGTAAGAAGGCGGTTGTTTTTTAGTTTTTTGTTCCTGCTGGTCCTTGCTCACAGCTTCACTGCTGATGTAGCTGGGTATGCTGGTTTCCATATGAGAGGGGAAGCTCAGGTTTGTGAAATCCTGCCTGATCCTGGCGCCATGGTTCTACCTCCGGAGAGACTCCACATACGATAGCATTCAAGGGCTGGCAACCAGCTCCTGCCCACTCTGGTGTGGGAGGGAGCCTGGAGCACCCTGGCGCCGGAGCTTCATACCAACTAGCTGATAATGTCTTGCAGAGTGTCCCAGAAGAACCCACACACCTAGCATGTAACGGAAGTATGAGAGCTTATTTGAAGGAATCAACACCCCCGGGGCCTGAAACCCTCCTCAACCGCCTCTAGCACCCGCCTCTCTCCATCATCGCGGGACGAGCGGAGATCTCGGTTAGTTTTTTGGGACTGCCGCAATGAGGGTTTTCCAGCTGGAGGCACGGCGCACAATGCCCTGAACCCAAATAAACTCCCGCGCTGAACCTCCAATCAACTGTAAAAATATGACATTTTTGGAACCTCACTGCTGAAACTAGGTGTGTTTATGAGCAAGTAAGACTACAACGAAGGAGGGGTAAGACAAACAATCAAGACTGTTCTTCATAACGGCCTCAGCTGGCAATCGAAAACTCCAAAAACCGTCTCTGTGCAGAAGTTCATTTTGGACTGGGCCGAGGGTAAAGCCAATCAGGATGTAGATTTCATGTTTGTGCTTACATTTCGAGAGCTGAACTTGATTAAAGATGATCAGTACAGTCTTCACAGACTTCTCTGCTGGACTTTCAACCCAGGACTTCAAGATTCTGGACCCAAAGCTATATGATCTATGTAAAGTTGTATTGAATTTTTGTGGTCTGGATGAAAGCAAAGATGTAAGCTTGAATTTTTCAGACAGGTGAGAAAGTTTGTGATGTGACTGAGAAGTCATCATTGGGTGTGTTGATGTCAAACCTCATCAGAGGGGATCTGCTTCCATCTGTTCTCATCTGGATCACCTCCAGACCAGCAGCAGCCAATCAGATCCCGTCCAAATACATCAACCGTCTGACAGAAATTCAGGGATTCAATGAGCCTCAAAAGGAGGAGTATTTCCGGAAGAGAATCAGTGACCAGCATCAAGCCAGCAGAATCATCTCACACATTTGTCATACACTAAGAAGCCTCCACATCATGTGCTACATACCAGTCTTCTGTTGGATCTCAGCCACTGTGCTTCAAAACATCATGAAACAAGATCACTGTGCAGAAGTCCCAAAAACTCTGACTGAAATGTACATACACTTCTTGATTATTCAGACAAATATAAGAAATCAGAAGTATGATGAGAAAGACGAGAGAGATCCGCAGAAACTCCTGCAGTCAAACAGGGGAGTGATTGTGAAACTTGCTGAACTTGCTTTCAAACAGCTGATGCATGGAAATATCATGTTTTATGAGGAGGACCTGAGAGAGTGTGGCATAGACGTCACTGAGGCCTCGGTGTATTCTGGGATTTGCACTGAAATCTTTAAAGAAGAATATGTAATTTATCAGAGGAAAGTCTACTGCTTCATACACCTGAGCTTTCAGGAGTTTCTTGCAGCATTTTATGTCTTTTACTCCTATGTAAATACCACTTCTGATGCCTTGAAAGTTTTTGATTTACTTCATAATTTGCATAAAGGAGAGTACTGGATAAAGCTCTAAAGAATGAGAATGGACGCATGGATCTTTTCTCCGGTTCCTACTGGGCATCTCACTGGAGTCCAATCAGAGACTGTTACAGGGGCTACTGACAGCACACAGAGAAACAGCTACAGTAGAGGCATCAAGGGAAACCATTAAGTACATCCAAGGACAAAATCAAAGAATGGAAAGAAAAAACACTCTTTCTGCTGAAAGAGATCCATCAATCTGTTCCTCTGTCTTCGCTTGGAAATGAACGATCAGACTCTGCAAAGAGAAATCCTGGAGTTTCTGTGAAATCAGACAAAAACACTCAGAAAAAAAAAGAACTTTCTGCTGCACCCACTGCTCAGCCATAGCCTACATACTTTCAGATATCAGAGGAGGCACTGGATGAGCTGGACCTTAAGAAAGCGTTAAATACATCAGAGGAAGGTAGAAGGAGACTGATACCAGCTGTGAGAAACTGCAGAAAAGCCATGTAAGTACAAATTTCTAAGAAAGTCAAATTCTGTGGTCTCAGTGCGATTAATGATGTTACACTTGAGTCCTGAGATATTATATTGCTTAACACAGCTTTTGGTGTTAGAAGTGTTAGTGTTAGCTTGCCTTTATATAGATGGAGTGCTGCATAATAGTTTCAAAAAGTGTAAGTTAAGACAGGAACAAACAGTGAAAAAGTGTTTTGTATGAGAAGTGCATTAACAGGTAAGTTAACCCTTTAGAACCTGAAGCTAAAATAGGTAGTTTTTACATATTGTTCTTTAAAATAAAACAATACGCTACCTTCAAATAAAAGGTTGTCAATTTTTTTTGTTTTTTTTAAATATAGCTTTCAGTAAATACAGTTGTCTGACCATAATGTTGTTTGAGATTTGAAATAAAAGTAAAAAAGTAAACCAAATAATAAAATAAAATAATATATGTGTCGTTTTATTTGAAAAAAAAAACAGGAAGCACATGAATGCAAGAATCTTAAACAATCCAAACTGACAATGGACGATAATGCCCACTGGGTTTAACAGTTTTCACTGAGACTTTTTTAACGCACATGCACATATAAATTCACACATACAAATGCCGCATATACTCACACACACAGCGCGTGCCCAGATGTCGGTTTGACAAGTCCAGCTTCCTCCTCCCGATCTCGCCATATCTCATGAAAAAACACCAACTCACCTCTTCTGCTGATCTCTTGCTTCAGCCATGTTGTTTGTTGTTTTTTGTATTTTAATGATTTTTTTGCAATCCAGGGGCTGATCCCGGTAGTCCCATTTGACCAGAATGTTTTTCTATCTTTCAGTCTTGCAGACTGCAATATCACTGCAATCAGGTCATTGTGAAAACTGTGGCCTCAGCTCTACAAATTATTCAGACTCTCCCCTTGAGAGAGCGGACTCTGAGTACCAACAAGAGACCTACCGGATTCAGGAATGAAGCTGCCTCTGTTGGACTCAAGAGGTCCAAACTAGTCAACTGCAGATACTGACGGTATTTAGGAATCTTTTATTAATGTAGAGTAAAATAAAACCTGAAGTTAACAATATATAGTCCCATGATTGTTCTCTAAATTAATTAGGTCCATAGCTTTTTAAATGTATACTGTCATTATAACTCTATTCTCTTTCAGTCCCTTTCCCCCCCAGTATCTTATTATGAGCTTGTCACATCTCAATCAGCTACATGTTTCTAGCAGCTATTGCAAATATTTATGTTTAGAAATTTACTCTTGTGTAAACTGTTAATGTTGATTTTGGCTTTTGAATATGTTATACTGTCATTTGGGCCTAATAAATCCTCACAAAAGGGAGATGATTAGAAAGTATAATATAATAATCTGATGGTGGAAGATACTGTTCATAATCAACGTAATACGCGATGAAACCACACAGGGTACTAGATTTACCAATTTACCCAGTGGACTGTATGCTGTATCGAATAACCTCAACTTAATGTCCGTTTTTAAACGATTATCTGGCTGTATGGCGACACAGGAAGGCTGTGCTTAATATTTTTTTTCTGGCTTCAGCTCTGACTCTCACCCCTCACACCTGAGATGAGCTGGATTCTGAGCTACCAATCACCCAGGAGATTAGGATGTGACGCTTACGCTCTGAGAGGACTGAAGCCATCCAAACTGCAAACTCAAGTATGTACTTGAGAATACTCAAGTATGTAGCATAGCAAGAGTGATGATGTGTTCTGTGTAAACTAAGTTATGAAAAATTACTATTTTTATTATTATTACAAATAAAAACATCCACCAATATAACCAAAGTAATATTTTTTCAGATTAGTTTACGATCTGGGAAAGATAACGTATGCAACCTAGGTCATGACTCACAAGTGTCACAGTTGTTTTTATATTTTTCTTAACCAATTAAAAAAACAGCTTGCACTGTTGACAAAATTCAAATTATGATAATATTGTGTGTTTGTGTTCTTTTAGTTTGGACCATGGAGGACATTTCAGAATCACACCAGGACTACACAAATTTAGGTCATTTTAGGTTTACACTGCCTGACACAACCCACACACACACACCACACACAATCACTATCACTCACTCACTCACCACCCTCTCACACAACACACCCACTTACGGCGACATTCAAGTTCGTACATTTTTATCGCCGACCTCAGACACCACACACTCACACCCAATCAAACTCTCACTGTCAGCTACTTATCCACGAATCACCGAGCTCTACAGGGTGTTCATTTGACCTACACAAAGGTTGGTCATAGCATAAAGAGATATAATTAAATCGTATTTCCTGTGTGCAGATACCTATAATTCTCACAACTGGTACATAAACAGCAGCAAAGCACCCTACAACATCGCTCTTGTCTGTAGGGTTAACAAGAATCAGAGGTGGCACACGACGTGTGGTAAGATGGTTCCGTATGTAGCCTTATTCTAGAGTCATGCGGAGAGATTTGACTGCCTAGTTGAACAAGTTTTGTTCATGGAGGAGTGCTAGTCTGAAACGCTGAGTATACTTGGAGATACCAGGGCTGATATGGAGTGGCGCACGGAGCTGGATGTCAGTGAACCTTAAGGGAATCCAAAGAACAGGATAAACGAGTGACTGTAGGTTTGGGCTCAATGACAATTGGTCCTGGAGTCTTGGCCCTCTGCTTTGATAATAGAATACGTCTGCCTGGCACAGCAAAAAAACGACAATAAGAGAGACCAACACACTACTTGTCCCTTCTCCCCCCCTTCTTAATAGAGTAGGAGGTTATCTGGGACTGGCCAGCCTGGCAAGCTCGTCCTTCTACGTGTGTCTGAAACAAGTACACTTACTCTATTTTACACACTATACCCACACCACATTTATCGAAAGTCCCCCTCTATGCTGGATTGTAGGCTTTATCCAGATTCTTCAGTTTCACTGGTGTGGAGATGGGAAGAGCTTTGTTAATACAGCATTAATACTACTAACGTCTAATCAGAAAGATTTTTAATGTTTTTACAGGAGTTATCACTGCTCATATAAGATCATTTACTTGATCAAAAAAAGACAGGAAAAATGTAATATGTGTGAAATCTTATTTTTGTGGTTTTCCTATTTAATAAATATACCACTAAAATCTTATTTTTTCCTAATAATAAATCCAGGCATATTAGAATGAGTTCTGGAAAGGATCATGTTGAAACTTTATACTGGAGTCAGGGCTGATGGAGCAATTCAGCTTATGGGAATCACAGAAATGAATTAGATTTTAAACGGATATTAAAATAGGAAAGCCCACACTTATTTATTATGTTTATTTATAGTATTTATTCATCAATCTTATTGCATATATAACAGTGTTGCAAGATGTTCAGGTTTGTAGCCTGTTTTTAGTGTCAAATGCATAACTACTGTTCTTGAGTTGGTAGGATAAGAAATCTCCTTTAAATTTCATGTAAATATGTCTTGGCTGATTGTTTCCAACTTTTGACCGCTGCCGGCTAGTGTATAAATTAGTCTATACTCAGCATCTTGCTCCGCTACTAACCAACAACAGGAGATGGAAAGAAAATGGAAATGTTTGGAAACAAATAGTGGTGCCAGTCTCATGCTTAATGAAAATAGCAACTTCAAACCTCAAAAATGGTCAGACTGGAAGACATTCACAATGATGATGGGGGAAGTTCCTGATTGTACATTATTGTGCTGAATTTGATGCTTCTGTTGTTTATGTGTAAGTTGCTTCGGATAAAAGCGTTGCTAAATGTGAATGTAAATGACAAAATTCAAGAAAAGCTGCTAAGAAAAGTCAAGATAAATAATAAAAGCATAGTCAGTTTTAAAAGATTTACGCAATTATACTGTTTAGTATACAAATTTGTGCTCAAGGATTCTCAAATTATTTTATTGAAATGATATTTGCAAAATAACGTGCATAAAAATATAAACATTTTCTGTGGTAGCGTTTCACACAGTAATCATTTATATGTAAAATAGCGGATCATGTGGCAAAACATGGTGGTTGTGGTTATGCAAACTAACATGCAACCAAACTCAGTAAATTAGCGAAACAATATTATCTCAAATTTATTAGATGTAAACTACATTTATGCATTTAGCATACACTTTTATCCAAAGTGACTTGCAAAAGAGGAACAAAGCAATGCATCAAAGAGCTGACTGTCGTTGTAGTACACAATGCCAGATTTATTAGTCTAGATTAGGAAACCAGCATACAAAATAATAACATGAATCATCCAAATGTTTGCTATTTGAGTATTTAAGCAGTAATCTATACAACTCAGGTCACTTAATTAAATATAAATTATAAATAAATATATAAAAGGATAATCATTCAAATTAATGAGGGTGATGTGTAGAAAAAAGTGTGTACATGTGGTCAGAAAAAAACTTGACTCAGACTTCCTCTGCATGATGTGCTCAGACTTTTCCCTTTGTTCTGTGGAGGAAACCAAGTTTCTTCAGTGTTAATCGTGTTATTATAAAGTGTGTGTGTTGTTACATTATTTAAGTTCTCATTAATTGTATTTCATGATGTTATTTTATGACCCTACTTACTAATGATATAATTGTACCACATGTGTTATTGCAAATGGACAAAAGGGGAACATTAAACACTCTTTTAAACACATTTTCCCATTGTCACCTCAAAAATAATTTGACTGAAATGAAAGGTAAACGATGTGTTCTTCTTATATATATATATATATACTGCAGTTACAGTAAGGCACTTACAATGGAAGTAAACACGTCCAAACAGGCAATAAAGGTTTAAATACACACCATTTTGAAATTATAGGCACAATACTTAATATTATATGTATTACCAAGACACTAGCAACTTTGTCTGTTGAAAACTGTAATCAATATTTCAACATATGAAAAATGTAAAAGTAGATTCATTCTAAGGCCAAATCAACTGGAGGGCCCTGCTCAAAATTGTATTTTGTTTTTCTGGTGAAAGAAATGCATAAATAATGATGAAAGCCAAAATATTATACAGCTGAGTAATCTACTATAGTATTTTCTAGAGGGAGGTCAAAAATGATAACTTTAAAGTTTTACTGTTTCTGCTGTCAACTTTTCCTGAATATGGCACAAAAAAAAATCTAACCAGACAAAGCTCATGATTTTAGATCAAACTAATAAAAAGATGAAAGCAATCAGTATCAATCAATATTATGCCACAAATGCTGTCAATACAGCTTAACTTGTATTGGAAAATGAAATATGTTTTAAACTTTCCATTTGGTGCAATGACAGAAAATAATTTTTCTGTTATCGTTTAAAAGACTCTGCTCTTATCCCCAGTGTCTCTGTTGAAGTTTTTTTTGGAGATTCTGTCATCTTGCCGATATGTATTAAAGACAAAAGACATTATTTACTGTATTTTGGATATAAAATAATAGCAAAAATGTGTATGATATAGTCCTCATTAGCAAAACACGAACAAAATATTCAACGACTCAAACAAACGTTTTCCTATGTGAAAGAAAAATGACGTGAAATTTATCCTTAATTGCGGCCCCAGCAACAGTTAGAACCCAGTCATTAATATCTGTGAAATGCATGAAAGCTTTTAAATTGCCTCTATAATACATTTATAACTCTTTATGTTGAACTGTTATGGCTTTCTTGTATAGTTTATTTAGGTTATTTAATGTACATACTGCAAGGGTTATGAACTTACATAATATGTAGAAAGATCAGACAAAAGCAACCAATTCATTGTTTACATATCACTTAAAGGTGACCTTCAAGTGTATCCTTTATTCTAAGAAAAATTTAATCCTCTGCAAACACTGCGTGAGTTGGAACTGCATCTGGGCTATCGTTGTTATTTAACTCTCTTTTAATGTCTTCATCACTGTAAGCGCCAAAAGAATTTTAATGAGTGGTACTAATATTGGATACATTAAATACAGCAGTGTCAATTGGTTTGCTTCCAAGATTTACATGGACATCTATACAGGGCTATTATGAGGCAGTAGCAGCATATGGAGCCACTGTTTTGCCTCTGTATCTTTAGTGTTGTTGATGCACGGTACATTTACACAACTGGTGCATCCCGTTTATTTTGCCCTTTATTGTCTTTTTTTTAATATAAAGGGAGCAATAGTATATTTTATTTTTTTTTGTTTTTTAGGTGGTTTTTTTTTGTGTTGTGGGAAGGGTTTTTTGTTGGTTTGGAGAGTGTGTTTTGTTTTGGTGTTTGTTTGGTTTTATGGGTGAGTTAGGTTGTGTTTTGTGCTTTTGAATTTTGTTGTTTATGTTTTTGTGGTTTATTTGTGTAGTTGGGGGGTGGTATGTTGTTGCGGGTTGTTTGTTGTTGTATTAGTTTTGGTGCTTATTTTATGTTATGTGTTGGTGTGGGGGGGTGGCTTTTTTTTGGTTTGAGTATTGTTGTTTTGTTGTGGGTGTGTGGTTTGTTTTTGGGTAGTGTTTGGGCGTTTTTTTGTTTTTATATGTGGAAAATGTTTTTTTTTGTGTGGGTGATGGGTGGGGGGGTGGTTTTTTGGGTGTGTGGGTGTGTGTTGGGTATTTTTTGTGTATTACTGGGTTTTTTGGGGGGTTGAGAAGGAATTTATGTGTTTTTTTTTTTTTTTTTTTTTTTTTGTGTTGTTTGTGGGACGGGTTGGTGTTTGTTTAGTTTTGTGTATTTGTTGGATTTGTTGTTTTGTAGGTTGTGATGTATATGTTCATTCTGTTTGAAATATATTGCTTTATTTTGTGTTTGTGTAGTTTTTTTTTTTGAATTTTATTTTTTGGATACTTTGATGTTTGTTTGCACTAGTTTTTGGTTATATTTATTTTCATTGTTATTTATTTTTTGGGTGTGTAATAATATATGTTGTATTGGTTTAGTAAACGATATGGGTAATAATGTTTATTCATTATTGTTTAATGTCTTTTGGTGTAGTTGTGATGGTATGTGTTTTTTTACTTTTTTTTTTGAATGTTGTTTTTTTGTGTTTGGTGTTTTGTATATTGTGGTTGATTCGTGTAACATGTGTTTTGTTTAATTGTTTGTGTTGCTGTGGGTGTTGTGTAATTGACTTTTGTTGTTTGTATTGTTTAATGGTTTACTGTGTTTGTTGAGGTGGTTATTTTTGGTTTTTTTTGTTATATTTTGGTATATTTGATTCAGTTATATTGGGTTTGTTTTATTTTTTGATTCTGCATGTTTTGGTTTGTGGATTTTTTGTGTTTTTTTTAGTGTTTTTTTTTTTGAGTGTCGTTTTGGTTGTGCCGTTGCGGTGCGTTCGTGGATTACTTATGGGTTATGTGTTTTTTGTTGTTCGGTTTTTTTTGTTTGGGTTTGTTTGTGTGTTTTTGTTTTTTTTTGTTGTTTTTTTGTATTTTTTTTGTTTTTTTGTGGTTTTTGTTTTTTGTGGACAGCAGTTTTTGTTTGTTTTTTTTTGAGTTTGGGCGAGTTGTTATTGTTTTTTTTGTGATGTCGTGGGTTTTGTGTTTGTTTTGGTGTGTGTTTTGTGTGTTTTGTGTGTGTTTTTGTTTCGTGGGTTATGGTGTTGTTGTTTGTGTTTGGGCAGTTTTATTTTTTGTTTGTTTTAGAAGAAATGTGTTGTGTTTTGGTTGGTTTTTGATGTTGTTGTGTTTTTTTGGTGTGTATTTTGTTGTTTCTGTGGTTTGGTGTTTGGAAATGGTTTTGTTGTGTTGATGTATTTTGTTATTTGTTACCAAAACGGTTGCAACATGGTGTTTGACACCGATGTGTGTGGTGTTAAAACATGTTGTTTTACTTTTTGTATTGGTGTGGTTAATGGTTATTTGTTGGTTGTGTTTGTTTGTTTTGGTTTTGTGTGTGTGGGTTTTTTTATTTCAAACAAGTTTTTTGTCGTTTTTGTCTTGGGTGGATTGGTTATTTTGTTTTGTTTGTATTTGTTGTGTTACGCACTTTAGTGTTGTTTACGTTGCATGACTCTGTTTTTTTATTTTGTGTCGTAGTTAATTATTTGTTTGTTTGGTTTGTGTGTTGTGTGTACTGGTTTTTTTTCGTGGCTTATGTTTTTTTTTTTAGTTTGTTGGTTTTATTTTGTGTGGTATTGTTTTTTTGGATGTTTGTGATATTGTTTGTTTTAGTTTTTTTAGATGTTTTATGTTTTTTTGTGAGTGTGGGTTTGAGTGTGGGGTTTATTTTGTGTTTTTTTGGTATTTGTGTTTTTTATTTTGTTTTGTTATATTATGGTTTATATGTTGTGTATTGTTTAACTGTATTTTTGGTTTTGCCGAATGAGCGTTGTTTGATTATTTTTTTTGTTAGTCTGCAGCGTTGTCAGTTGTTGGTGTATTGGTTTGACAGATTTTTTTTTTTTTTTGGAGTGAGTTTTTTGGGTTTTTTGTTTGTGTTTTGGTGTTTGTGTTAAGGTGTTTGTTAAATTGATGTTTTTGGTGTGGTTATTGTTTGCTTTTGAATGTTGGTTTTGTTTGTTTTTTTTTTGGTTGGGTAAAGTTGGGTGGTGGTTTGTGTGTATGGTTGTAGTGTTTTTTATTTTTTTTTTTTTATTTTATTGTGTTGTGGTGTTTTTTTGTGTGTTATTGGTGTTGTTTGGACCTTATGGTCTGGTTTTTTTTTAGGTTATGTTTTGGGGTGGTAGTTATTGAAGTTTTGTGTTTTAGTGTTGTATTTTAGTGTGTTTTTGGTTTTGGTTTTTGGTTTGTTTGTATGTGTTTTTTGTTTTTGATGTGTTTTTTTTGTATATTGGTGTGGGACGCGAGTTAGTCCAGTTGGTTTGTGGGTGTTTTCATAATGTGGTGCATGTTTATTCTCTGGGGTCATTACTGTATGTTTTTGTTTGTTTTTTTTTGCTGGTGTTATGTATTTTTGTGTTTTTTTGTTGTTTTTTTGGTTTTTGTTTTTGTATTTGTTGTTATTTTGTGTTTTTTTCTGTGTGGTGGGTGTGTATTGTTGTTGTTTGTGTTGTATTTTTTGTTTTTTGTTTTCATTTATTCGTTTTTTGTTTTGAGTGCAGTGTTTTCCAGGATATGTTGTTTATTTGTAGGTTTTTAGTTGTTGGGTTTTAGTCAGGATTTGGTTGGATTTGTGTGGGTGGTTTTTCAGTATTTGTTTGTGATTGTGTATTTTTTTTAGCTTGAGGTGATCGTGTTGTCCTGTGTTATGTTTATCTGATGTTATATGTGTTTAAAGGCTATCGTTTGTGTATTTTTTTCATTGCGCGGAAAAGGTGTTTTGGTTTTGTTTGTTTAGGTTAGTTGTGATTTGATTTTTTTTTATTATGTTGTTGTGGGTGTCTGGTGGTGAGGGGGTGTATGATGTGTGAGGCATGTTTTGTTGTGTTTTTGATCTATGTTTGTTTTTTATGTTGGTGTTGGTGTTGATTGTTGTATAATTTTAAGTTTTTTTGTTTATGGTGTAAAAGCATTTAAGTTTTTTTTTTGGGTGGAAGGAGGGTTTGTTGTTTTTTTTTTGTTTTGGTTATTGACTTTTTTGATGTTTTTTTTTGGGGTGTGTTGTAGGGGTCTGTTTGTTTGTGTAGTTTTTGTTTTTTTTTTTGTGTTTTTATTTCGGGTCTTTTTGTTGATATTTAAACATAATGTTATTTAAATTATATGCAAGAGCACACTTCGAGTATGGGTTATACCCTACTTGGCAAATTTGTGTCTTGTTACTTTCATATTTTAGAAATAGTTATTATCAGGAATATTTAATTTTTGAAACATTTCATAGATATTTTTACGTTACTGGCCTGTGGCCATTCTGCTTTAATGTCATGCCGGGACTAAATGCTCAGTATGTAGGTCTCTTTCATTTCTAGTGGGGTTATTAGAAGTGATTTTTGATTGTGGTGAGAAGTAGACTGATGATTTGCGTTTTTTGGGGTGGACTGTTGTGACGTCATCAGCGGGTCTGTGTTTGTCTTGTTGCAGCTGATCGGTGTAACGTGATGTTTGGGGGTTTTGTGTTTGCAGTTCCTGCGGGTCACCTAAGCAGGTATCTGCCTCACGTCGCTCGCCGCTGTTCGTCTCATCAGCACCTTAATGGAGGATGGCATCCCGCATGTCGGTTCCAGTGAGTAGCGAGCAGAGAGACTACATCGAGGCCACCTGGAGCTGCGGGTTTCTACCTCGCCACCGGCTTGTGCTGCTCAACCTATCGGACAGATTGGTGAGACACACTCTATAACACACGCACCCACACATAACTCTATATACCACAAATACAACTATAACACACACTCTATACACACGTTCATGCTATACACTATAAAACACACAACGGTGGATGAGGTTGATTACACTTAAATCAAATCAGGATAGGACTTGTATCTGTAAAAGTTACGCGCAAAAGTCAATTTAGATATGAATGCCTGCATGTTCTGTGTGTCTCTGTTATGAATGGTGCAGATGCACGGTTTCATTTACACACACACACATGAAGGTGTGCTGTGACGCTTTAGCGGGTGATGTTCAGCGGTACTTGCCGTCCGTCTCTTAAAATGAGGACGTAAAAACACATGAAGAACCATCTCCAGAACGCTCCTCTGAGAGTGTGATTCATGAAGCATTTGACAGGTTTGATTTGAGTTAAAACTAGTTCATATCAATACAAAGAACTGTAAAAGGATTCACGGCAAACCCGTCAAAATAAAAGTCCGGTTTGATTTGAAGACAGTGTGCTTAGTACTATTTTCAGTAGATTTATAGCCTACATACTAACTGATTACTACTAAAAAGAAACAAACATTTTTTTTTAAGGAAAAATAAACACAATATCTTCCAGGCGTTCAATTTTAATAGTAAATCCCCTTGTTTCCATAAAAAATTAAGATAAATAAATTAAATTTTAAACTTCATGATATCCAGAAAAATTTAGAATTACATTTAATGAATTTTGTTATTGTTTTAAGTGTCATGTTTATCTCACAATTGTAACTTTATATTCCAAGTCGGAATGAGATCTATATAAACTATAGAAATTATGACTTTGCTTGGCGCATTTCTATGTTTCATCTTGCAATTGTTTTTTTTCTGCCACGGAATAAAAAGTAAAAAAAGGTATTTAGACCTTTGTTCTCGATTATGATTTTATATCTCACGTTTCTGACTTTATATCTCAGACTACTTTTAAGAAAAAAAAAAAAAAGAAAGAAAAAATGGAAACTGTTCTATGCATTCAAAATAATTAGACGTGCTAACAAATACAGAATTTGGTAACAATTTGGTAATAACTATGGTGATGAGAAACATATAAACCATTTCCTAGGGCCATAAAACGTAATTTTTGTTACACTTTTAATATAACCATTGACTGTGAAAATGTAAAAAAGTGTCATGATTTTACTTAATTAGACAGGCTTTTTGCTGAATAAAATTTAATTTAACTATTTAAAAGGGCGTTAAGAAAAAAATTTAAATCGTGAAAAAAAAGAACAAAAAGCAGAATCCAGAAGAATTAACAACAGCAAAACCAGGAATTTTGTAACCAAAAACTAAACTGGAATTTTGGGAAAAAAAAGCACCAGTGGATTTCAGAGGGACATTTTTAACGGTTTTTTTTTTTTAGATCAGTTTAGCTATTCTTTACAGTAGTTGTGGGACCACAGACGTTCTTGTGTGAATGTCCCCTCAGTCAAGTATTCCACAGAAAAAAAACATATTATTTTTCTATATATATTTACAGAAAAACAGTTGCAACAGTTAACAAAATAAAAACAAAGAAAATAATAAAATAATTGTTTGTGTCATTTTGTATTTTTTTTTTTATAGTTTTTACATATTTTTAATTCATTCTTTTTTTTTGTTTTTCTAGTTGGAGTTAAACTAAATGAAAATTGGAGAACGGCAAATGTTGTCTTGGCAACTTGCTGAAATATTAAATGTGTTAAACAGTTATTATAATTGTTTTTAGGTTTTTTATATTCTCTAGCTACCTGGTTAATACACACAGTTGCATACGTCGATAAAAATTACAATTATAAACCAGATTACAATTAGTAAAACTATTCTAGGGATAATTGCATTTGTGTATCACGTGTAGAATCATTTACCATTTTGCGGAGGATTCACAAACAGTATAAAAATCTAATTTTTAGTTTCCCCTCACTCTACAGCAAAAATTCATAAAAACAGAAATATATATATATATAATTACATATCAAATATACATAAATTGTAGTGGCATTCATTACAAACGTTTATTATAAATATTAAGCCAAAGCAAATTTTCACCCACAAGATAAAATGTTTCTGTCCAAATGCACAGAGCAGTCATTTCTAATTCCTAACAACTTGTGGCAAAAAAAAAATAAAAAGACGGGCGATGGTCTAACGTTAGCAATGTTGTGTGATGTGATACATTGTGTGTGCTTTGCATGCTTAATGTTCGTGGCATCATATAAGCTGCAGCACATTCTGATGGATTAAACTATAGGATGCACGGAGAGTATCGGACGATATCAGAATCACCGATAAGGCCTTTAAGTAATGGCTGTGCCTACTTCTAATAAATGAAAGCAAAATACCAATTAATTTAGACTGTGTTCTGATTAAATAAAGCAGTAACTGATGCCATACAATCATGAGTATGTTAGATTCAAGGCAGAGCGTACATGAACAAAAAAAAAAAAAGCAATTTTTATTATATATTAGTTTATGCATATATGTGTATGTGTATCTGAGCTGCCTGATGAGTTTTGACGTCTCGTCAGCAGGTGGATGTGGCTGGTCCTCAGCATGAAAACTGCGTTCAGGTACGCTTGCTTCGGTCCTCAGGTGTTGGCATTATTGCGCGACAGGTGGATGCGAACAGCATGTGTGTCTGTCCTTCAGTGTTCTAGTCTGAAGAGTGCAGCACGTGTTCATCAGAGCGTTCTGTGTTGCAGACAGTCGCATACAGTATCTCTGTGGGATCTCAAGTTTGTCAATGACGGTCGAGTTAGATCATAAACACTGGTTCACCACTGGCAGCTGAATGCGGTCCCCTCAGGGTGCGCCTTCCGTTCGGGTGTTCCGAGGAAGTGCTGTTCACACGGTGTTATTATTTAGTTATAATTGCGAGGTCCTATAAGTTTTAATTTGGTTGTTAGAGTTTTTAGAAAATTTTGTGCTTTTTGTATTTTTTTGTTTAATATGTCTTCATTCATTTTTATTTATTCGTTTTGCTTATTTTAGTTTTAGGACTCTAAAAATTAAACTCAAAACATGTAGGTTATTGAGATACTGTTATAGTTCTGTTCCTATTTGCAAATTGGATTTTATTTTAATATTTTCTGTTTTCATTTTAATTTTATTTAAAGTTTTAGAATTTCTAATTTTATAATATTTTTTTTTATTTCAGTTAAAAATGATTTTATTTTAAGTTTTTATATTTTCTGTTTTCAAGTTTTAGATAAACTGTTGATTGTCATTTTTATTAGTTTTTTTCATGTCTAGTTTTTATTAATTTGTATTTATTAGTTTTAGTTTATTTAATTTGAGTTATTTTAGAACTTGAAATTAAATTAAATGAAAGGAAGAAATGTTGGCTTGGGAACTAGCTGAAATTGACTTTATGTTTTGATTTATTAATTTTTGTTCTTATTGTTTCCATAATCTCTTTATTTAATTATTTCAGTTAATGATTTATTTTATTTCAAGTAATGAAAAGGTTTTTTTTGTGGTTTAAGTTTAACGATAATTACTCTGGTTCACATTCAGTCATGTATATTATAAAACCCAATTCATTCCTTAAAATAATTCAGTATAATGCATTTAATATAAATTTGTGTGGTGTGTTCAGGACCAAAACTGAAATGGACTGATTGTTAATGCGGAGGGAAAACAGTTTGAAAAATTATGACAAAGAAATGTGCTAGTAATTTCCAAATATTTTCTGTAATATTGGAATATCGGTAATATTATTCTGGTCAAAAAATATCCGACACCAAAACGTCCATCTGTGTTCCCTTTTTCTGTAAGTTGGGTTGTCTCACTATATTGTTGCATTATTTACACTGGAAGTCATCAGATCTTTTATCAAAAATAAACATAAATGCATGCAATAAACGAGACTCTTCATGAAACAAAAACACAAACAAGCAAATCCGATGCATCTTTGTCATCGCGTAGTGATATGCTGCTTTGTACATCAACTGCATATCCACAATAAAAACTGAGCATTTGCAAATGTGCAAAAGTGGTGCACAAACTCAGCACGGGGCAAAGGACTGTCTCTGAGAGACACACGAATGATGATGTTGTTCTGTGTCTGTACAGGACACTGGCTCTGGGTTGAGAGGACTGCTTGCTGCTGCTGGCTGAGTTCGCTCCGAGGGGAAGAGCATGTTTGGCGGGCGTGCCGTCGACTGGGGACAGAGCTCTCCGCAAGCAGTACATGCAGCTTGGAGGACGTCGTGCTTTCTGGTGCTCATGTTCATGACACTGCTGCACTTCGACTCCCAGCTTACTTCTCTGTAAGTGTTTGAGACAGTGAATGTTCAGTGTTTACATAATCCAGAAAACGTTTCCGCCACGGGATAAAAAAAAAAAAAGGTATTTTGCAACATATCTCACTTGTTTCCTAAGAACTGCAATATATAAAGTCAGAATTCAGTACTTTGCGCCATTCACAATTCTAATTCTGACTATTTTTTTCCTTTGATTTTCATCTTGCAATTGTGTTCTTTTGTGTTTCCCACCATGGATTAAAAAAATTATAAAAGAAGATTACCTTAGTGAAGGATCTCTCAATTCTGAGAAATAAAGTCAGAAACTCAGAATTGCAAGAAAAAAGGCCAGAATTGTTGAGATATAAACTCAGGATTTGGAGTTTATTTCTTGCAATTCTGACCTTTTTTCTTGCATTGCAATTCATGTTTTATCTCACAGTTTTTTTTTTTTTGTAATTGTCATGTTTTATCTCACAGTTATGGTAACTTTATATCCTCAACAGTTCTGACTCTATATCTATATAAACTATAGAAATTATGACCCGTTTTCTTGCATGTCTATGTTTTCATCTTGCAATTGGTTTTTTTTTTTCTGCCACGGAATAAAAAGGTAAAAAAGGTTATTTGACTTTTTATACTCCATTCTGGAAGTTTACTATTCATGTTTCTGACTTTATATCTCAGAATTCGAGAAAATATATGTCGAAATTGAGAGATTTTCTGACATTTTGTTCGTTGTGTGTTTATATCTCACATTTATGAACCTTATTCTCTTTGCAATTTGTAACCAGCACAGAATATAAAAAATGAAAAAAGGTCATTGCAACTTTTATCTTGAGGTTCTGAGTTTATATCTTGCAATCATTGAGGAAAAAAAAGTCCTAGTTGTGAGATAAAAACACATAAAGGCTGCATTTATTTGCATTGTCAAAATACAGTAAAAAATAGCGAAATATGTTTACAACTTTACAATTTCTATGCGAATAACTGTTAAACTTGTAATTTATTTTTGTGATGTGCAGCTGTATTTTCAGCATCATTACTCCAGTAGTGTCACATGATCTTCAGAAATCATTCTAATATGATGATTTGCTGCTTCTCAGAAAAAACATTTCTGATTATTATCCAATGTTGAACACACAGTTGTGCTGCTTACAATATTTTTGTGGAAAACTGTGATGCATTTTATTTTTCATGATTCACAAACATGAAACAGAAAGTTCAAAAGAACAGCATTTATGTGAAATGGAATCTTTGTAACATTATAAATGTTCTTTACTGTCACTTTGATCCATCATGCATCCTTGATGAAACAAAAGTATTAATTTTCATTAAAAAATAACAATTTAAGCATGTAGCATTTCTCAGTTTAAGTAAATGTTAGTATTTTTTTCAGCATCAAGGTGCCAGGAAGTGCAAATCTGCGACTTGATTTGTTTATATTGTCACAAATGTAACTATATTATAAACCACACATCTTAAATGCAACTATAATGAAGATACTAAGATATTATTAAACACTAATACCATCTCTTGCTGTTATTGTCTTTTGCAGAAACAAACAAAATTCTGTTGTTCGCGAGTTTAAAATCTAAACGCTGTTTTCCGTCCTAGATCCTGCAGAACATGGTGGGCGACGCGTCATCGTCCCTGGTGGCGCGTGGGCTTCAAGACGAAGCTCGACCGCTCTGACGTAGTGCTGTGGCTCCTGGCCCATCAACATCTTACTTCAACCCTTCTGGACCGCCGGTTGCCCCCCCGCCCACCCTGCCTACAAAACCCCATGCACGACTACTTCAAAATACGACTTCTTCCAGACCCTGTCGGTCATCGGAGGCCTGCTGCTGCTGGTGGCGCTCGGCCCCGGAGGTGTGTCGATGGACGAGAAGAAGAAGGAGTGGTGAGGAGATGTTCACGAGGAGCCCGAGACGCGAGGACTCACTCGTTTGCTTTCAGAGCGAGCCACGGTTCGCTGGTGTGAACTCTGGCTCCAGTCGGTCGTTGGACGGGACGTTTGTCAGATTCCGCTGTTTTCAGGCGACGCCGGACGGGGACAGGACGTTCCGTTTCCTGATCCCTCCGAGGTCTCGCTCAAGTGTTTTCTGTTGATTCTAAGAAAAACAAGTCATTGTGTTGATTTTTCAGACATTTATATTGTATTTTTGACTTTGGGTTTCAGATCATGGCGGAAAAATAAAGCAAAACCAACAAATTATCAAACGATGATGTGTTTCGTGTTACTTTCACATTGCACACACGCATGTTGGGATTTGGGGCAATATTGTGGTTAAGAATTTACAACAGCACTTCAATCAAAAACTAGATTAAGTTAACTAAAGTTTAAAGACAAACTTTGAGGTTGGCTTGAGAAAGCCTGGCCTGAAAGTTTGAGAGGACTTGAGAAGCCTGGGCCTGCACAATCGAATTTTCCTGCAGGCTGGAATTGAACTGTGGTTTGGTCTGGTCAGAGGAGAACTGACCCCGACTGAGCAGATACGGAGACATCCTCTTTAATTTTACAATTAACTTTTAATTGTCAGTCCTTGCCCGCTGTACGCCTCTGGCTTGCTTAGTTGGGCGACACTTCATTTACAGCGATATTGTTGACTTGATTGCAAATTATTGCACAGATACCATTTAAACTGAACTGAGCTGCATGATGGCATCACTGAATTCAATGATGAACTGCTTTAACTGTCATTTTGCATTATTGACACACTGTTTTCCTAATTAATGTTGTTCAGTTGCTTTGACACAATCTTTTTTGTTTAAAGCGCTATATAAATAAAGATGACTTGACTTGACTTGAAAGTTTAAAGCGGTTGTAAAAGCCTGAAGTTTGAAAATTTTGAAAAATTAGATGGATGTTGATAACAGGTTTCTAGCATGATTAGCATGTTTATAGAATGATTGGCCTGTTACTTACATATTGGTAGCATGATTAGCATGTTGTTAAACGTGATTACCAAGTGACTAGCATGTTGCTAGTGTGATTAGCAAGTTACTAGTCTGTTTCTAGCATGACTAGCAAGTGACAAGCATGTTGCTAGCATGATTAGCAAGTTACTAGCATGACTAACAAGTGACCAGCATGTTGCAGCATGATTAACAAATGACTAGCATGTCATTAGCATGTTTCTAGCATGATTGGCATGTTATTAGCATGATTAGCATGCTACTAACATGTTGCTAGTATGATTAGCAAGTTACTAGCATGTCTCTAGCATGTTTCTGACATGATTAACATGTTACTAGCATGCTGTTAACATGATTGACAAATGACTAGCATGTCACTAGTCTTTTTCTAGCATGATTAACATATTACTAGTGTGTTGCTAGCATTTTGTTAGTATGATTAGCAAGTGACTAGCATGTTGCTAGCATGATTAGCAAGTTACCAGCCTGTTGCTAGCATTACTGGCAAATGACTAGCATCTCATAGCAGACTAGCAAGTGACTAGCATGTCACTAGCATGATGTAGTTAAATGACTAAGCATGTCGTTTGCATGTTTCTAGCATAATTAGCATTTTACTAGCATTTTGTTAGCATGATTAGCATGTGCCCCACACCTAACATGTTGGTAGCATTATTAGCCAGTTACTAGCATGTCGCTAACATGTTTCTACCATGATTAACATGCTACTAGCATGTTGTTAGCATGATTAGCATGCTACTAGCATGTTGCTAGCCTGATTAGCAAGTTACTAGAATGTCGCTAGCATGTTTCTACCATGATTAGCATGCTACTAGCAAGCATATAACAAGAATAACAAGCAACTTACTACTAATGATGCAATAAGCTCTTAATCACTAAAAATAAAACAAACTTACATAAAAAATACAAAAATAAAAAAAATAATTGCGATAAATATCACATTATTGGTGCGTATGTAAACAGTCATGGTCTCGGTTCTTTAACAGTGGTTCTCGATCTGGGAGATAAGAAAATAAGACCAAAAATATTTTAGAAAAACCATATGAGAAAGACTTATGTGATTTCTAGACCTGGAAAAATAATGTAAACTCATAAATATAATAAAAATCAGATTTTAACTTCATTTTTAAGTATAATCAGTTATTTGAACTTTTTTTAATAATGAATATATCAAGCGCTAAAATATATTACCGGGTAAAACCATGTAAGAAAGCTTACATTTAAAAGTGTGATTTCTAGACCTGGAAATGTCATGTACCGTAATAAAACTGTATTTAACTCGATGCGCTAAAAATGTCCACATGTTTCTTAAGTTCAGTTGCTGCCCTTTTGATGAAAGTGAAAGTGAAAGTGACGTGACATTCAGCCAAGTATGGTGACCCATACTCAGAATTAGTGCTCTGCATTTAACCCATCCGAAGTGCACACACACAGAGCAGTGAACACACACACACACTGTGAACACACACCCGGCAGTGGGCAGGCCATTTTATGCTGCGGCGCCCGGGGAGCAGTTGGGGGGTTCGATGCCTTGCTCAAGGGCACCTAAGTCATGGTATTGAAGGTGGAGAGAGAACTGTACATGCACTCCCCCCACCCACAATTCCTGCCGGCCCAAGACTCGAACTCACAACCTTTCGATTGGGAGTCCGACTCTCTAACCATTAGGCCACGACTTTTTGATTATTTTAAGTATTATCAAATTGTCATTTCAACTGATATTTTCAGTTTATTTAAATTGTTAATTAAACTGCCTTTTAAAAAATTGTGTTGAATCTCAGTTTAAAAAGTTAAATTGTTTCATTTAATTAGATTAGTTAAAGTAAAGGAAATAAGATATGTTTCCATGACATATTGATAATAAAAATGTTGCGATTAAAAATATTTAAAAAAATCATTATCCATAATCTTTATCCAGTAAATCACAAACAACAGCAAAAAGAGAAAAGAAAAAGGACAATTAGTGAAAGGTTGAGATTTGCTGCTTTAACAAATTTAAAGTTGCCCACTGATGTAAAAAATAATAAATTTACATGAAAACAATAAATGTAGCAGAAAACTTACAAAATGTAGTAGTGTTTTTATTTTATGCTCATGAAATGCTGAAATAAAGTTTATTTATTATGAAAAAAATAAATATTTTTATTATATTTTTTATTATAAAAAGCTTATGTCAGTAAGCACAATTAATATGACCATGTTTGTTCTGATGTTGGACTTTTCACTGAAATAATTAAAACATATTTCCCTTTTTATGAATTTGACATTTCTAGGGTTTGGGACTGACATAATGGATTATTTATTTTGTTTGTTTATTTTGGGGGCATTATAGAATGAGGATATGGTCATGAACACAAAAATCTCATAATGCAAGAATACTTAATATTTAAGCATATTTAATATTTAATATTTAAGTGTATATTATAATATCTAAGTATACTAAATATACTTTCATACTGAGGAAATTAGAAAACTACATTATGAATTTAACCTAAAGTGAAAATGAGCATATTGTAAAACATTTAAAAATACACACAGCTATATTTTAACTTTTCACTTGGCTTCTGGATCATTTATAGCACCACACCTGTTTATGTGGGCCGTCTGTCTGGTGTACAGATGCATGGATCTGATTGGTGTGGCAGGCGCACCTCTGATTCTCAGTGAGATCTGATTGGCTCGTGTGTTGGGGGGGTGGGGCCTCAAGCACGTGCCTGAGAAGTGGACAAACTGGATCTGGATCGGAGCTGGACAGACGTCAGGTCGTAAAAGCATTTTTGTTTCCTGCTGTGAATAAGGTGAGTTTACAGTGTGTTGAGTAACATTCATACTCATTTTCATATTGGCATTTCAGATGTAAAACAAATATGCTTCTGTATAATATTACCTTTAGGCAGTTATTTGATCTTTAATGAAAAAACATATTTTCTTAATTTACTGGCATTTTTGACTTGGATGTGAAGATCAAAAGACTATACTTTTTATTAATTTATTTTAATATGATATTATGTAACCTTGTTATTTTAAAATATATTTCTATACTTTTTATTAATTTATTTTAATAGAAATAAAATAAGTTTATTTTATTCAAAGTAATGAAAAGGTTTTTATGGTTTAGGTTAACTATAATAACCCTGACTCTTTTTCAGTTATTTATTTTTAATTTCAAATTAATAAAATATTAAAATATAAAAATAAAATATTTTGTTTTCTTTAAACTTGTGTGGGAAAAAATATGTTTGTATGTTTATATTTTTATATTGTTTCAGAATATGCTATCTTTCACTTTGTTAAATTCATAATGCAGTTTTCTAAATATAAAATTCATTTATATTTTTACTGTTTAGTTTTAATGTGTTTTTTTTATTAATTTCTTTTTTTAAATGACCATATTTTAAAGTTGCCCACTGATGTAAACTATAATAAAGAAAATTTATGTGAACATAAATGTTGCAGAAAATTTACATAATTTAGTTTAACATAATGTTTTTATTTTGTGCTCATGAAATGCTGAAATAAAGTTTGTTTATTCTAAAAAATAATAAAAAATATTTTTTATTATTAAACAACAACAATTCATATTTACAATCAATAAAATAAAAAAATAAAAATATAAAATAAAATATTTTCTTTAAACTTTGGCAAAAAAAATTTTTATATTGTTAGTGTTGCCATTGCAATATGCTAATTTTCACTTTAGGTTAAATTCATAATGCAGTTTTCTAAATATAAAATATATTTATGTTTTACCCTTTCCTTAATTATGTTTATTTAAGTTGTAGTTATTTATATATAGTACAAGTTAAACTAAATGAAAATGAGAAATGTTGCTTTGGGAACTAACTGAAATAAAATACTTTTTTTGCATTTTTGTACATTTAAAATAATGTTCAAGAATAATCATTTTTTACATTTAAAATAATTTCAAGAAATAAATGTGAAGGTTTTTTTACATTTAAAATAATTTCAAGAAATATATTTTTTTTACATTTACAATAATTTCAAGAAATTAATGTAAAGGTTTTTTTAAATTTAAAATAATTTCGGGAAATAGATTTAAAGTTTTTTTTACATTTAAAATAATTTCAAGAAATATATATATATATTTTTTACATTTACAATAATTTCAAGAAAGATATATTTTTTTTACATTTACAATCAATTTCAAGAAATTAATGTAAAAAAAAAATTACATTTAAAATATTTCGGGAAATAGATTTAAAGTTTTTTTATTTTTTTTATTTTTCATTTAAAATAAATTTCAAGAAACGTATATATATATATTTTAACATTTACAATAATTTCAAGAAAGAATGTAAAGGTTTTTTTACATTTAAAATAATTTCAGGAAATAAATTTAAAGTTGTTTTACATTTAAAATAATTTCAAGAAATAAATGTAAAGTTTTTTATATTTAAAATAATTTCAAGAAATAAATGTTAAGGTTTTTTTACATTTAAATAATTTCAAGAAATAATTTAAAGTTTCGTTGCATTTAAAAAAATTCCAAGAACTAAATTTTAAAAAAATGTTACATTTACAATAATTTCAAGAAATAAATGTAAAGTTTTTTTTTACATTTAAAATAATTTCAAGAAATAAATGTAATTTTTTTACATTTAAAATAATTTCAGGAAATACATTTAAAGTTTTTTTTAACATTTACAATAATTTCAAGAAATAAATTAAAGTTTTTTTAAAATTTAAAAAAATTTCAAGAAATAAATTTAAAGTTTTTTTACATTTAAAATAATTTCAAGAAATAAATTTAAAGTTTTTTTACATTTAAAGTAATTTCAAGAAATACATTTAGGTTTTTTTTTACATTAATTCTAAATTTTTACAGAAATAAATGTAAAATGTATGATGTTTTCTCTGAACTGTGTGTCAGTGACTTATAGAGAGTAAAAATAAACAAAACACAGTGTAAATGTTTCATTTGTTCAGGCTGAAGTGACACTTTGAGGTGCAGATGCTCATGTGTGTGTGTGTGTGTGTGTGTGTGTGTGTGTCTCAGAGATGTCGAAGGGTTTGGTGGTGCTGGCGGACAGCGGGGGGAGTCTGGACACTTCCTGTATCTGCTGTGGCTGAAGGAACCAGGGCTACGATGTCAAGTCGCCTTCCTGGTAACACCACGCTTTACTGTCCATCATCGTTACAAAACCCTGCGAGAATATACAGATCACTTCCTTCAGGCAACTGTTAATGGGAGAACCGTTGAAACACGGAAGGTGTTTTGTTGAAATTGATTTTAATTGCATGCTTGGGGCTTGTGAAGACTTGCTCTCGGAGCGTTTTTTGGCTGTGACTCATTCTGCGCTCTGGTGTTGGGTTTCAGATGAAGCCCTCCGGTTGATTCTGCGGACAGTCGTTGTGTGCAAGCACTGAGAGTACGTATACTTATATGTGTGTGTTGTCTTGTGTGTGTATAACCTCCTATATATTAGACTATATATATATATATATATATATGATAATATATAATATAGTGTTTTTTTGTATTGATTTTTTTTTAAATAGATTTTCTGACTGCTTGAAGTGTAATTTTGAGCTAGGTTGGATTTTTTTTTAGTTGTTTTTCAGGTAAGTTTGTTTTCGTAGTGAAATAAGTTTTTTGTAATATTTTATTATTATGTGTAATTTCCTTCTTCATAGTATTGACTTTTTATATTATTATTTTTAGTAATAAGGTTTTTTTTTTATTTTATTGTTTTACTGTTTTTTTGTTTGTTTTTGTTTGTTTTTTTGTTTTGGTTTAATTGCATGGGGTAAGCCGCCTCCTGTGAAACCACCTGCCCCAGTTCATTATGGAGGTTAATACTTTTAGGCAATATTCTACTCCAAAATCACTAAGATTTAATTGAAAATAAAAAATGTGCACAATTCCAATTCAATTCAAGTTTAAGTTGTTATAGCCGTTGTATGATACAATTCATTGCAAAAAGCAACTTTACCCAGAAAATTAAGTTCTACAATATTTAGTAGTAGCTTATCATTGGTGACTGTCAGTTCCATTGTGCATATAGCAGAAATTGTTTCAGAAAAATTCTATGAAAGACGTTAAAACAGACGATTAACACTATTAACAGCAATTTTTGCAAATCAAACTTATAGCAAACTGTGGTAGTGTCTGTATCTTGTCTCTGGCGTTTTCATCATCGGAGGTCTGCTGATGGGGTCCACTAGCCAAAGTTTTTGTTTTTTTTAACTCAAGTGTTCTATGAATAACTTTTAAAAAAATCAGCTGTATGATGTTTTTTTAATTATCAATTTAGATACGTATAATATATTTAAATCTTTTTAAAATTCCTTTAATGTTTTGTATTTTTCATTTTCCATTTTAAAAGTTTTAGTAATTTTTGTAGTGCAATTTTCTGTAATTTTTTGTATTTATTCTTTATATATTTTATCTAGTTTTTTTTATTAATTTTTGCATTTCACTTTTAAGTGGTAGTAATTTAAGTAACAAGTTTAAACTAAGTGAACATGCGTAAGAATTGGTGCTTGGGCAAACTAGCTGAAATAAATATATATTTAGAAGATTTAATTAAAGATTTTCCAGAACATAGAGGCAGTTAGGTGATTCACATAGACAACAATGGTGAAAAGAACAGACTTTTTCAAAGCACTGGAGGAAGTGCCGGAGAAACAATTGGTTGAAAATGTGATTTTGAGGAGGTCGTGGAAAACAGATAATCTTGAAATCCACAGTTTACAATTGGTGTAGTAGATACATATGATCTAAAAAGCATGTCAGCGTATTCAGATTTTGAAGCAGTTCATTTCACTTCCGAGGGTTTTGAACCCATGCAAACTGAGTTTGGGCTAGCGCCAGGCTATTACTGTTTGGAGCATACCATAAACACTTTTTTTTTTTTTCTGGACCCCCATGACATCCTGACTTTCTAGTCAAAGGTCTTGCTACAACAAGGACAAAACTCTTCTTTTTTTTTTTGTTAGATTGTTAAAGATTTTCATTAAATCACAATTTATTTTATTTTTTTTATTTTTTGCTGTTAGATTCAGCTTAGATATCAGATTTCTTTTAAGCAAAACTTGTTGAATCGCTCTTCTTTGGTGATGATTTTTATTCAGTAAGTTATCAAGGATTTTTTAAAAAAAATCTTTACAGGGAAAAAACGTGTTGACTTGAATTTAATTTAATTTCAATTAATTTAATTTAATTTCATTTAATTTAATTTAATTAAAGGTAATGTAATTTAATTTAATTTAAAAATGTTTTAAATAATGTTAGAATTTGTTTAACAGAGTGTAAATTGTCAAATTAATTTAATTAATTTAATTTCAATTATTTATTTTAGTTAAAACACCTTAGTCTATTTTTATCTATTTTATTATTTTATATTTTTATAATTATTTGATAATAATAATATAATGTATATAATTAAGTTAATGTAATTTCATTTTTTAAACACCAATGGTCTTTTGCCAGCTGAACTCCTTAAACTGATTTTTTTTTTCGCAGCACATTTGCATGTTCCCAGTCCTCTCATTGTTGGTTAATTGCCGAGTAACACGAAGGTCAACAAAATAAAGATTTAGTGTTTTTTTAAAGTGTTGATTTTTGTATTTATTTTATTTAAAGTAATTTTATCTATCATTCAACTCGTGTGAATTATTAAGTCTTTCATTTACTTTATTGACTTTATTATATAGATATATATTTCATTTTATATTTTTATTTAATTGTAATTAAATTACTTTGTACAACTCTTATGATAATTAGTAGATATATTTACATTATCTTGCGGAGCATAAAAGTAAAAAAACTCCTTCCTAATGAGATAAACAGTCATACCAGATCATTTCTTCATTTATTATTACTTGATATGTTGCCCATCCCACTTACTGGCACGTCCCACTTCGTTGGCATCTTTCAGCTTATCATGTGTCCTCCTTCTGCGCACTTGGCCAGCCCATTTTATTATGACACGTTTAGGAAACTTGGAGTTTCACACAATGTGAGGACTACGATCTTCGCAGAATAAAGCTTTCAAACGTGGAGCCAAGTTTGTGAATGCCATTAAAACTGGTAGTGACTGTGGATGTGTGTGTTCATCATCACTCAGTGACGTGTTGTTCGGTGCTTTCAGGTGTTTCATCGTGGGACCTGCCGCTTCGAGTTTGTGCAGGTAGTTCATATGGCCACGGCATGCTTCCGTTCTCTTCGCAAGGCCACCTACGCTGTCCTATGCGGACCGCTAGACCGTGCTGGGCAGACCGTCTACTCGCCCAAGGCTCGTGCAGCGCCCGCAGAAAGGCTCCAGATCGCCCGCAGGAACGAGCTCTCGTATGCTTCTCTCATGGAGGCCACAGGAAAGGTGCCCGCATTAGATATTACTCTGGAATAAAGCTTGCTCCAGAAGGAAGACTTTCACAGGGTTTGCATGCCACACACTTAGTTCAGCTGATCATCTTTACGTGAACTCGGTTTGGTTCACGTGACTTTATCATGATATTGTGCCCTATTGAAAATTGTACATATAATTGTCATATATAACTTTATAGGTTGCAGTTTTTTGTTCAAAAATACAGAAAAAATTTTGAAATTTTAATGATTGAATGTAAAACAGCTGTTTTTTGTTTTCATGTGATATCTGTTCACATGTACTTATTTGCTGTATTTTCAGCATCATTTACTCCAGTCCTTCAGTGTCACATGATCTTCAGATAATCATTCTAATATGAGGATTTGCTTGCTCAAGAAACATTTCTGATATATTATCAATATGTGTGAAACACGAGTTTCGTGTAAATTTTTAAATGAATACTGTTTCTTCATTCATCAAGGACAAGCTGGTAAACTTGAATGAAGAAGTCGTCAGTTGATACCAGTCATTTATAAATGTTGTCAAAAGAGGTTCTTGGTTTTCCTCAACTAATGCTGTTTCTTTTGAACTTTCTATTCATTTGTCAAATCCTAAAAAAATTTAATGTATCACAGGTTTCCACAAAAATATTGTGCAGCACAACTGTTTTCAACACTGAATAATAAATCAGAAAATGTTTCTTGAGCAGCAAATCAGGCATGTATTACCCCCCCCCTGCACTTATGAGTCCCCTCCCGAAGATTGTCATTTTGTGCACCACCCGCTGTAGACTGTGGTCCATGTGTTGTATATTTTGATGCTGAAATTATTTACAGCCCGTGCATCACAGAACTTTTTTTATGATTACCCCTCTTTTTTTATTTTACACTGTTTAATCAAGTTTTACTCGGCACATAGAGAAACACCGCTGTTTTAAATTCATAATAAATATTTCACTATTCGGGTATACAGGTAATTCTTTGATTATTTTTGATCAAATAAATGCAGCCTTGTTGAGAAGAGGAAGACTTCTTATCTTAACAAACACCTGTTTGGCCCGTTGGTAGTTTATACTGGACGAATGCAAACAGCATCGGTAAAGTTACTTTCCATGCGTAGTTAAAAAGAATAAAGTAGTAGCTAAATGAAGCTAACGAGTTTCACCTCTAGAATAATGTTTAATCCATCCCCTATTTCCTGGAGCCCATTTATGAAATGCACACCTCAACCGTGCGAACACACAGATGCATGTGAGGGAATGTGTAACAATGAATGCGTTTTGTTGTGTGTTTTTTGTCAGGCTTCCGGAACTGAACCAGGTTCGCGTTTCGAGGCTGACGTGTTACGGCGCGTCTATCCTCAAGTGCATTGTGAAGGTCAGATCCCCACTCAGAAACCCATCATCTGTGTTGATGATGGTGTCTCTCCAATGTTTCTGCGTCTCAATCCTCAGCATCATCGCCTCCGTGGAGGATCCCTAGCAGTTTTACAGCCGCTTCAGAGGAAGGAAGGGACCTGATGGAGTACGCAGACAAGTGGTTGCCCTATATGTTATCACTGACACAAGCACTATAAATACAGCCATCTGTGAAGAAAGAAAACTCACAATTATGACTCCTATACATGAAACGATCAGTGGCCCCACAGAATTGTCGCTCAGATTTTAACAGGACATCAAAGAACTGCAGTCAAAAACCCAGAGATTTTTAGGAGAATTGAAGATTTTTATCAGATCCTTTTTAAATATGCCCACTAGGGGGCATCAGAAAACTAAAAAAAGATTTAAAATGAGACAAAAAATGAGCTAAAACATCTAAAAAAGTGTTGAGAGTTATAGAGAATTTGAAAAGTGTGCTTTCTAGAAATGGCAGAGAAAAGGCTAATTTTAATTATTTGCATTTAATTATTTAAAACAGCTATAAAAGTCTGTTCATTACAACTTTGTGCATTCAATGGTCTAAGAGGTGTGAAGCTATGAACCATGCACTGATTGAAACTTCTGACACAGAATTATTAACATCATAATTTGATTTTTAATATAATTGGTCACGCCTAAATTTTCTAGCTGCAAGTAAAAATAATTTAAATATTTGTTCAAATATTTTTGGGAGGGGACCTTTGGTTATTAAGCTCAGGAGTCAAAAAATGCTGAAGCTAATTGGTTAATAGTGTTATTTTAAGTATCCTCTGCAGATAAAAATTAGTTTTTTCTTAACATTTGAACTTTTTTATTTTTGTATTTCAATGTTTTCCTTTTGATTTGTTTTTAACATTAAAAAAAATGTCTATATAGTTTTTTACTTTAATTATTTCTATATATATCTATTATATATATTATATATATAATATAGCATAATATAGATATTATATATATATTATTTTTTTTTTTTTTTTTTTTCGTTTACGCTTATTTAATTTCAAGTAACAAAAATGTTTTATTTTCCCTTTTAGATAAAGAAGATAACCCTGACAGTCTTTAATTAATTTATTTGAAATTTAAATATGTCTATATAAATTTTTGTATTTCCTTTGTTTCATTTTAATTTGTTTTAAATATGTCTATATATGTTGTTTATTTAAATGATTTTTTATTTCAGTTTTAAAGGTTTTTTTAGTACAATTTAAGTTTGTTTGATATATTTAAAAACCTATATATCATATATTCAATAGCATTTATTTAATTTCAAGTAAAAAAAAATGTTTTTTTTTTTTTTGTTTTTTTTTTTTTTTTTTCAAAATGGTTTTTATTTTAGTTCAAGAAGCTTTAATTAACCCTACACAGCAATCAAAACTAGACACTGCATGTAAAGGTGAAGAGCCTCTGAATTAACCCCAAAACAGCCTTCAAACAGAGCTTGAGCTCCACAGCTGATTTGGGACGCTCTCCTGATTCAGTGCACTAGATGGAGCTCATCATCTGAGACTGATAGCCGGTCTTTCATCATTAACATAGTTTTTTAAAATACATTGTTGCATATAGAAAGAATCAGCAGTTCTACAGTATGTTTTACAAGAAAATACTATTACTAATACAGTCTTTCTATGTTTACCCCAATGTGTTACTTCGAGTTTTTGTAATTATTTGCGTGTTACTTCGAGTTTTTGTAATTATTCACTAAAATCACCAACAATTTGTAATAATTAACTAAATTTACTACCAATTTCTGACTGAAAATAATCATCATAGTATTCCCATACCACTCAACCCGAATGCTCCTTTCACCCAGCAAGACTCAAATCAGCAATCAAATCAAATCAAATTCACACACAAAAAAGTCACTCACAAAAAAAACACGTTTTCTTTACTGCTGTTATTGCATTTAAAAAAAAAAAAAAAACATAATACAAATTTCTCTTAACAGCTATGAATCTGGAATTCTGGAGAACCCGAAGGTAAGAGATCATAATGATCAAAGCTCAGGAGTTTCAAAACATATACAATTGAAAACGGAGAGGTGAAAAATAAAAAACTTCCTCAGCTGAGACCTCACAGTTTCTAAAAAATGAGGTCTGAATAATCAAGCAAGCGAAGCTGATTCAGTCCCAGATCCATATAGCAAAACAAAAAAAAAAACCACGCACATAAATTTTAATGTATTAATCAAAATATACCAAACAAATAAAACATGCCCAAAAAATAAATATGTTTCAAAATATATTTATATAAATATAATTCTGTAAATGAGCAGGGAGATGAGAACAAAACAGAATTGTGTGATTCAAGAGAAAAACGTCAGAAATTGCAAGAAAGTCCGAATTTTGACTTATTCCTCAGAAGTTACAATTATACTTTTTTTTACTTATTTTTTTATTCGTATATTCCGTGGCAGAACAAGCTCCCATAAAGCATTGGCATATGCATGCAATTATTTTATATTCAGTAGTTTAGTCGGGTTGAAATGCTTTTAACACTGTAGAACCTGACATATGAAATTTGTTGATTTTAAAAAAGATTGCATATGTTTGTGTATCATCAGGGTTTATGGTTCATATAGTCTGATAGAGTGAGTATATAAAAGCTCAGTTTTATTCAGAGACTCAAACTGAGCAAAAATATGAATTTGCTGCAGATGCTGATATTAATATGAGAAATTCTGCTGCTTGTGATGTAAATCAGTGAGATGTTTATAACAGTGCAGCTGATAATGATATAAAATGATCTAAATATGAGTCTGTGCTCTATATCTGCAGTAATGGGTCCTCAGTGAGATGAGGATTTCAAATGATCCAAACATATACGCAGTGATTGAGAGAAGAAGAAATAAAGTGCTCCTCAGAAGATGTGAGTATGTTCTGGAGGCTTGTTGAAGATCATCCTTCCTCTCCTTGGCTGCTAGGAAACCGGTGAAAGTACAGACTCCTCAAAATATCCTGATGATCAGATTTGAGACTCTAAAACATGGATTGATGGAGAATCAAGTAAAGCTGAGCTGCTTCAGTCCAGGTAAGAGTTCATCTGGAGATAATTACCTACTTGCAGTTATGTCTGACCTTTTACTTGATCAAACTCACTCAAGATCTGACACCAGAAGGCTGCAGCTGAAGCTGGACGCTTGTACAACACACTAAAAGACTCGCTAAACTCCTCAATCAAAGGCCGCTTCGAAACAGGTTTAAGTCTTCGTAGAGTTATTTAAGATGTTGCTGTCAGATCTTCTCCTCATCATAAGGAGATGTTCTCTTTCTCATCTGATTTACCCGCGTCACTTTTCCAATCCAGTGGCCAGATTTTTTCACGTGCTTTTACTTTTCATCTCTTCCACTCCATTCTTTTCCACTCTCTGACCTCTTTTTTTTTTCCCTCAATTGCCGTTGCCGGTTTCGCGTCCGCTCTTTCAACGCCAGGCTTTGATTGAAAGCAAATGAGGCACTAACATGTGGAAAGAGAGAAAATTTAACCTTGCTGTTAAGTTCATGATGTGGCGCTCAGGCATGTCTAGGACGGTCCACCGCCTCGTAGGACAACAATACACCGGCCAGAATAAAGCGCGCTACTCCCGCGACTCATGCTTTCTCTTCACTGACCATTTTGCCCACCAATGGCCTTCTCTCTGCCTGTCGTTCTCCTCTGTTGGATTATTACTCCTACCCTTCGCCTGTCTTCGCAGGGTTTTAAAGGGCGCTAGCAGATATCCACAGGGGGTCAGACATTGAAATTCATTGATCCCATCACATTATATCAACAAGCGCTGAAATGTGTTTGAGCTTCACCTGATCTCTGGAGTCTTCGTGTTTGCTCGTAAATTACGCTGTTGAGAGATTGCTCAGTCACAACATCCAGTCAAATAATGGCTTTTAAATCCAGCTGCTTGTGATGCAACCCATTGTTCTGATCATTTTCTGTTCATGCAATTCTGATCAAATCATGCAATGTCATATTTTGATATTATCTGCTGATTTGACAGTAAATGCATTGTAGGAAATAGTTAATATGAGTAATTTGTGTCATTTTGAAAAGATTTTGCACAGATTTTTGGACTTGAAACTTCCCCCCATTTAGAGAAACTGGTATTAAACATGTATGGGAAGAAAAATAAACAATCTCATTCTCATTTCCTCCATTTTTTACATAAATTGCAGTTCTGACTGCATTCAACAAGCTCAACAAGCTCAGCACTGCTATAGTTTAGTTTGTTTTTTTAAAAAACGTTTTTTTTTTTTTTTTTTTCTTGGTTGTACGAACGTTGGGGGCAATGTTACATTGTATAATTTTGCCAACTTTATAGAAAGGTTACTTTTGAATGTTCTGAAACAAGTAACATTTAAAAAACATCCAGTGTCAGAAAAAAGTTCCATGAACAATGTGTAAATAACGTTTCTGTGCCGACGTTTTGAGACCGGATCAATTTAAACGTTACTGATCTTAGATATGAGAGATGATCATCAAATTATCTGAAGTTCCGTTAATCAGTTAATCTCATGATTTTGATCAGTTCAGGTTCATGCAGTGTCATATTTTGACACATATCTGTTTGATTTTGATACTAAATTCATTGTAGATGTTTTTGTGAGTCCGATATTTCACTCTGTCCCACATTTTGCTCAGATTTTCCATTGATTTTATTCCTCCATTTAAGAAAAACTGGTAGTAACTTAATTTGTACATTTGATGGGGAGAAAAATAAACAATCTCATTCCATTTTTCCCAGTTTTACACAAACTGTAATGTTGGCTTGCATTCACCCAGCTTACAATTTTTTTTTTCTTCCCAAAAACGATTTTAAAAAGTTACTGAAACTTATTTCTGAAAGTTCAAAATGTCAGTTTTTTAAAAATATTTTGTTTGGGCTTTTGTTTAAATGTGTAAGGGGGAATTTGCCATTGAACAATTTTGCAAATATTATGGGAACTTTCCTTTTGGAATGTTATAAAAAACATTAGAAAACGTCCAGCTAAAACGTCCAGAAATAAAATCCATTCATAAACATGAACTTTACCCAAACGTTTTCTCACAAGATTCTTCTCCCAATGTTATGAATAAATGTTCTTCAGTAGAACATTTGTTCAGAGTTATCTGGTCTTTAATGTTCTCAAATGGTTTAACACAAAACATTGGTTTATATTTCGTTATTCATGGAATCTTTCAAGGCATCTTTCAGTTGGACGATCAATCTAGCGTTTTTTTAAATGTAACAAGTTGTTTCAGAACATTCAGAGAACATTCAAAAGTAACGTTTCTATAATGCTTTCGAAATGATACATTGGAACCAAACGAAAACATTTCAAAAACTAGATGATTAAATATGTTTTTGGGACCTTTTTGTTGACTGGGTGAGAAGATTATTAAAGATCAGATAACTCTGACTGAATGTTTGTTCATAAAACCATAACTCAACCAATCAGCACTGCTGTAGTTTAGCTTTTTTTGTGTACGAGATAAAATGTTTACAATAAAAAGCAAGAAAATATTTCATATACAGTGCAGGAAGCGCCGAAAACCTGTAAGGGCTTAAAATATACTAAGGTTATAATGATCAAACCAACATGTTCTATTTAATTTATGGGCCAATTTAAACTAGTTTCAACCAGGTTGTATTTGCATATCAAGGATGCACAACGTTCATCTCAACAAACTACTTTCATCACAAAAACCTTGTGTTTTACACATGCATTTAAATTGAATCCCACTCCAGATGCATGGATTTATACGTCTGATAAAATGCTCTCTGCACACAAACAGCGTTTGGACTCGTTCCATCTCTTGTGTTAAAATTCTACCCATTAATTTGATCCTTCCAGATGGTTATTCAAATGGCTTTTAAGGCTATTCCAGCAGTTTTGTCTCAGGACAGATACTAGTGAAGCAGAAAATAAAGAAAGTAGTCGCAGCGCAGTCCAGAAGACGGCGGTTTATTAAAGATTCGACGGGGGGGACTAAAGACGGATGAGCATTTGGACAGAATTAGTTATCATGATGAGGATGTTTGTCCTGGTAAAGGTTTTCCATTTAAATGCACCGGTTGGTTATTTGCATAGTTCCCCTGCCATATTTGCGTTCAGCTCAGGGACTACACTGACAGTCCATGCCCGCGGTAATCTGTGGTAAGTTGGCAGGGGTAACACCAACACTCACACACACACACACACACACACGACACACACACACACAACACACACCCACACACACACACACAGCTGTTGGAGAGAAACCTCTTGGCTTCACTGAGTGGGAAGTACTCTTTCTTTCCATGACATGACTGAAGAACTTGATGGGTTTTCAGAACCATGTTTGCCTTTTATTAGTCTTTTTTCCTCACATGACAATAAATAGAGAGTGTCCTTTTGCATGAAACAAAGTAAACTTTGTCCCTTGAAAAAATGTGTCAGGCAAAGCAGAATCCTCAGAAAAGCATCTAATCAGCCTGCACTTTATCAATGACTCTCAACTGGGAACGTTGTCAGAACAAAACATTCTTCCAGTAACATTAGCAGAAAAAAATATCTGGGCTTTCAATAATGTTCTCAAAATGTTATTTATGGGTTACTAGCCACATTTTTCATGGATGGAACCATTTCTTCCTGCAAATGTTTTAGTTGGAATGTTTTGAATGTTCATAGAAATAAGTGTTTTCATACAATATAATTGGAATCTTAGGCAAAACATTTCTCAAAACATATTTTTGTTTAGCTGGGCATCAGGCAAAAACTTTCAACTTTCACAGCAACATCGCTTCGAACTAGTAGGAGGATAGCATCGCACCCTATAATAGCATAATATGATGAACGTTTTATTAAGTGACACACAACCTTTATCTTCAACAACTGAAAATTGACACATGGTCAGTTTTTTTTAAACTGTGAGATATAACGTCAAAATTTTGAGATACATAAGGTCAGAATTATGAGATAAAATTGCAGAATTGTTAGAAATGTCAAAATTTTTGAGAATATAAAGATCAGAATTGTGAGATAGAAAATCAGAATTATGATGATTAAAATGCAGAATTGAGATATAAATCAGAATTGTTAGATAAAAAATGCCAGAATTGAAATATAAATTAGAAATTATGGAATATAAAATGGCAGAATTGAGTTCTAAATTAGAATTGAGATATAAATCAGAATCATGAGATAAAAATGCAGAGTTGAGATATAACTCAGAATCATGATATAAATGCAAGGATTGACATATAGATCAGAATTAAATAGATCCAATATAGAATTGAGATATCCATCAGAATTATGAGATTAAAATTAGAAGTGAGATATTAATCAGAATTATGAGATAAAATGCAGAATTGTTAGAAATAGTCAAAATTTTTGAGATATAAATCAGAATTATGGATGATACAATCCGAATTATGAGAGTTAAAATGCAGAATTGAACGATATGAATTAGAATTGAGATCTAATCAGAATCATGGGATAAAAAATGCAGAAATTGAGATCTCAATCAGAATCATGAGATAAACAATGCAGGATTGACATATAGATCCGAATTATGAGATACAAGAAGACTATCGAATTGAGATATACATCAGAATTAATGTGAGATTAAAATTAGAATTAACGTTGGAGATATAAATCGCATAATTATGCAATAAAAATGCAGACATTGACATATAACATCAGAATTAATGATGATTCAAAATGCAGATTGAGATGTACATTAGAATTTGAGATATAATCAAGAATTACGAGTATAAAAATGCAGAATTGAGATAATTAATCAGAAAGTGTGAGATAAAACATGGCAGCCTTCTGAATATAAATCCCGAATTGTGGCTACATAAAACTTGCAGAATTGAGATATAATCAGAATTATGAAATTAAAATGCAGAATTTAGAAGTAACATTACAGCAATTGATATATAAATCAGAATTATGAGATAAAGAAATGCAGAATTGAGATATACATCAGAATTGTGTATATAAAATGCTTGAATTGAGATATAATATCAGAATTGTGAGAATAAAATGCATGAATTGTTCGATATAATCAGAATTATATGAAAAAATGCAGACTTGAGATATAAACTCAGAATTGTGAGATAAAAAAGTGCTACTGAATGACACTGATAAATCAGAATTGTGAGATTAAATTGCAGAGTTGAGATATAATCATAATTGTGAGGAATAAATTGCAGAGTTGAGATATAAATCAGAATTGTGAGATAAAAATGCAGAATTGAGATATAAACTCAGATTGGTGAGATCAAATTGCAGAATTGAGATATAAATCAGAATTATGAGGATGAAATGCAGAATTGCGAAACAGTAAATTAGAATGTGAGATGTAAATCAGAATTATGAGATACAAAAATGCAGATTTGAGATATAAATCAGAATTGGTGAGATAAAAAATGCTGAATTGAGACCTTAAATCAGAATTGTGAGATAAATTGCAGATTTGAGATTAATCAGAATTGTGAGATATAAATCAGAATTGAGATATAAATCAGAATTAGCAGATAAAATGCAGAATTGAGATATAAATCCGAATTATGAGATAAAAATGCAGAATTGAGATATAAATCAGAATTATGAGATAAATTGCAGAATTTAGATATAAATCAGAATTGTGAGATAAAAATGCAGAATTTAGATATAAATCAGAATTGTGAGATTAAATTGCAGAATTGAGATATAAATCAGAATTGTGAGATAAAAATGCAGAATTGAGAGATAACATTAGAATATGAGATATGAATCAGAAGTGGTGAGATTAAAATGCAGAATTGAGATATAAATCAGAATGGTGAGATTAAAATTGCAGAATTTGAGATGGTAAATCAAAATGTGAGATTACAGCAGATGGAGATATAATCCAATTGTGGATAACAATGAAAGTGAGATATAAATCAGAATTGTTGAGATAAAAATGCCGAATTGCAGATATGAATCAGAATTGTGAGATAAAAATGGGGAATTGTGGAGATAAATACGCAGAAGTTTTACTGATTTAACACTCCAAGCATATGAGATGCATAT
Organism: Cyprinus carpio; assembly: GCF_018340385.1. Classification (NCBI taxonomy): domain Eukaryota; kingdom Metazoa; phylum Chordata; class Actinopteri; order Cypriniformes; family Cyprinidae; genus Cyprinus; species Cyprinus carpio. The sequence continues at coordinate 3,150,054 of NC_056576.1, read as the reverse complement.
GAGGTCTTTTCTCATTGATGAATCGTCATCGCTTCGACTAACAGCAGGTTGTCATAAAGCGCTGGCTGATTGAACTGTTGAATTAAAGCCATCGTTTTCTGATGTGTTCCTCAGAATCACCGCACCTTCAGATCTCTACCACGATGCACCCCAAGAACCCAGAAGATTTCACTCCAGTGAACCTAGATGTGCCTGGAGATTGACTTCGCTAAAGGTGAGTGAATGTGGCTCAATGCTGCTCTATTCAACACGTTTCCCACACAATAACGCTGCAACTGCTGTTTTTGGTTTGGCTGTTTTAAAACAATACATTCACAAATCTCATGTTCAATAGTGAGTGTTTTCTGACTATCTAACATTAACATACATTAATTTGCACCGGAAAATATATATATACATATATATATTTGAATGAACCAAAATGGTAATATTTACTAGTCAGATCAAGTTAATTAAGGTTAAATCTAAATAAATTGCCTATGCAAGGTCAAGTCAAATTATTTATGTTGGCGCTTCTTACATGCTTTTACAGAAAATCAATATGTTAACGTTTACATAAATCTTAACATCTTCCCTTCGCATTATAGTTGCATCATATTAAAGCAGAATTCAAGCTGGGCAATAATATGTAGTTAGCAGTTTGTGACAAATATAATCAATCAAGCGTACGTTGAGTTATTGCTATAAAAAAAAATAATGGATATTTCTGTTACAGCGTATAGTGAGGTTACTGTTTTGTATGCAATATAAATAGGATGTACTTAAATATCGCTATCTTATATATATAAAGAGTGCTAGTGTGATAATATGAGTTGACATTTTGTGACAGTATAAAAAGCAATACCAGCAGTGTTGATATATAACCATTATTTAGCGCACTTGTGGCATGAGTGTACTTTATGTGTATATAAAGTACAGTAGAATAAAGAGTTAGTCAATAATAGAGTTTACATTTTGGCACTAAATAACAATAAATCACACAGATATATCTGAATTAGATCTTTTTTTATAAATTCAGAGAGCTGGTGGGGCAATACATCGAGTTTTCTTTCTGCGCTGATCTAACTACAGAGTGCATCCTCAGCGGAAAGATGATTAAGCCGTCATGTTGAGCGAAGTGTTTGTTGGCAGGCTAAAATGTTCGGTCAGTCCTCCTGTTTTTCCAAGACATGTTAAAGCAAAAAGTCGAACTCTAGGTTCCCATATGTGCAGAATTAAGAATTTCAATTGTTGTGTGAGGCGCCGAGTGAACATAGTATATGTGATTTTTATTGACAGAACAAGCGATGTCAATGTAGGCTCTCTGATCCGTTTTGATCTCGACCCATTCAGTATTCATCGTATATTTGCAGCACGTCCATTGAATGTCCATGAGAAAAGGCTTTTTGAAATGAGTATCTCACAATAGCAGTCCACCCCGTGCCGGCGTGGTTGCCGCTTCTGTAAAGACGCGGTTTTATCATTCTATGCTGCGCCGTCTTTCTTCTCCTCACTTTTCATCAGGCAAGGCTCGTCATGTTCACATTGAGAAAAAAAGAATTTTAACGTGAGCCAAAACCTTTTCCCTCTTGTCTTTTTAAACTCCCACGTTTCCTTTGTCCAACTTCATTCTTGTCTGTCTGCTCCTCAAAAGGAGGAATGCGGGCAGGCGAAAGTACAAAAAGGAGGAAATATTGGAAAATTGTAAGGCGGTACTTTTGTTTCCTACAACTGTGATCTTCGTCGGGCTAATTTAGTTTCTTTTTCTTAATACTGAGAGAAGAGTTGCGGTGAATGGCAGTGTCATATAGGCGGAGAGAGTAGAGAAGAGTACGAGAGCAAGTGGTGCAGAGTAGAAACTTCTGTCTTCATGCAGTTTCATTTATTTGAAACTTTTAATCCTAATTATTAACTAGTTGAAGGGGCTCTTTTGGGGCTGCCGCTGTGGGGGGGGTGGCGCCGAGGTTTACTCTGGATATGGGAATGAAAACTTTGGGCGTCCGAGAATATTTGTCAATGGCCCGGCGCCGCACGCCAAATTGTCATTATTTACTCTTTTCCATGCAACAACAGTTCAATAGTGACTTTTAAGCTTCAAAAAGTGCAGGATTCATGGACATGTTGACCTTTGCTGTTTTGCGGTGAGACATGACCAGGGTTATTATAGTTAACTTAAACGAATAAAATTAATAAAAACTATAGCATAGAAACATTAATAAAAAAACAGCACGAGCACACATGAAGTTCTAAAACTTTATACCTATTAATTATGAAACTATAATAGCAGGCCATCTGCAGTGATACTTAAATACATTGGAATGAAGTACCTATATTTGATATGAGAGTAAATTATTATTGACATATGGCATCCTTGAATATTACTTGCAGAAGACTTTAAAAATATATGCCATAGACTAATTATTATAACGACTACTTATATGCTGTTTGTATGTTATTTTTTGGAGGGCGTTGGCAGAACACTATGGATCAACTATGGCACACTGCTTGGCAGATTCACCAACGTTGCTTCCCAAGAGATAGTGTAAAAGAGTCCTACCTAACCTACGTAAAGGTCAAATGGCAAATCATTAAGATCATCGTACCTATCTTAATACCGCTGGCATCCTGTTGCGACAGATGTTTTGTTGTTGTGGCTCTATTTCCTACTTTTGCCCGCCCTGTCGCTGCGCTACTCGAGCGACTTCCACGCCGGATCGGGAACATGGGCGTGTGAAAATGCCTAGTGTTAGGGTACCTGTGAATTATAGAATGCGCATCTAAGCATCTTCGCTCTGTCCAGGTTTTGACCCTCGTCATCAGGCTATTACAAAGATGCACTGCTTCTGATACATATTCCATGTTACTCGTGCACTAAAGAAGAAACCGCTCCTGAGTCGTTGAAAATTGAGACTGGGTGTCAGACGCAGTGACTGTTGACCTGGGTATATGTCGGGACCTGCATGGCAGCAGTATTCTGCAGTTAATGTCTCACATTAAAACCTAGACATGACAAGTTGTGCACTCTATCGATATCTTGTGGAACTGGATAAAAACAGTTTGTCAAGACAAATTATAGGTGTTGCCGTGAGACAGTCTATACCTCAAGCTTGAGATGTTTTAATCGTCATGCTTTCTTGTTGGTAAATCTAGCACCCTGAAGCGAGCCTATCATGTATTAGCAATGTTGGGCTAGGGTCATGGATTAGACATAGTAACTAGGGCGCCTGTTGTTAGGCTGGACTGATTAGCAAGGTTCATGTTTGCTAGCATGTTTCTAGTATGATTGGCAATGTTACTAGCATGCACTGCATAACTACAACCTTAGCTATTTTTTAGTCATGATTGTAGATCTAGCGAAAAGGGTTCGAACACGCAGCATTGATTCGCATGTTACTGAGGGTGCATTATGTAGACAAGTAAGCTGACACAGTTTGTCTAGCATGTTCACTAGCATGTTTCTAGTCATGATTCCGTCATTTTCTGTCTAGCATTTTGTAGTGCAAGACAGTGATTATCAATGTGAATAGCATGTTGCTTAGCGCATGATAGAGGGCAACCTATGACTAGCCTGTTCTTCTTAGGCATGATAATAGCATAGTTACTAGCATGAATTAGCATGTTACTAGACCGTTGCTAGACAGTGTTTGCTCACGGGCATGATTATGCAAGGTAACTAGGGCATGTTATGTGATTTTTTAACTGTGATTTGTAATTTAATTAGCAATTATAATTGTAATAACACTTAAATTTGAGTCCTGTTCACCACACAAACGGGCATCATATGACTGGCTAGTCTATGTACTCAAATTATTAGGAGTAGCTTTATAGGCTGTTTGAGAGAGGTGGTTTCTGTGAAGCTGTCCAGAAAGTGTTGATGTTCAAAATTACAAATGGCAAATTTAGCACAATTTTTAATGCTCAAAAAACTATCACTTGTATAGATTTTTTTCAGTTGTCCACGCACATGGAAACACAAATGAAGCAAGCATTAGAGTTTGAAAATGAAGATCGTATGACGTGTAGAGTAAATAGATGAATGTCAAGTGACCTTGTATAGGGGGTTGTGTATGAGATGTGGACTAGAAACTCTCGCTGCATGTCATGGTTTCGTTTACAGCTGTGTGAGCAGCGAGGAGCGGCAAGGCTTTCCTTCCTGGCCGTCAGATGTGATGAAATGGTACTAATCAGAAACCGCGTGTAGGGCATCTTTCTTCTTTATCGCTTCAAAAGTCTTCATATCCGCAACTGCTTTTTGGCTTGGGTTCCTCTGCTCCTCCCGCGCAATCCCATGTCGTATTCGATCCTCCTACCGTCTCGCTCTATGAGGAGCCGCTCAATAAATCACGCTATGAATAAGGCAGACTGCTATTCTAGGCGTGATTTCTGTGTGGGAGTCGAAGTGTGTTTGCGCTGTAGCGGTGACGGGGAAAGGCTTAGAATACAACCAGACGCGCCTCTGATGCGACATCCTAACAATACCCTTTAAGCCAAACAATACTACCCCTAAACATTAATATATGATTCCGAACATTGGGTGTAAATCTATTATTTAAAGAATAGATAAATACATTTTCAATTGATTCAGACTGATAAAACTAACTAGATGTATTGTTGAAATATTAAGATTAAAACATACTATCCATCTATCTATCTATTGTATCTTAATCTATCTATCTGGTCTTCCTATCTATCTTCTGTCTATTAGTCTTTCAATCCAGCTCATCTGTCACTTACTTTCCCACCTATTCTGTCCATCCCGATCCATCTTTCTATCGCCATTCGATCCGGGCTGATCCATCCCGAGCAATCCATCCATCTATCCATCTGTCTACCTCTCGCATCCATCCATGCGCATGCCATCGCATTCATCAACCACGATCTATACTCCTCTATCTATCTATCTATCTATCTATCTATCTATCTATCTATCTATTCATCTATCTATTCATCTATCTATCTATCTATCTATCTAATCCATCTATCTATCTATCTATCTATCTATTATTCATTCATCTATCTATCTTATCTATCTATTCCATCTATCTATCTATCTATCTGGCCTCATCTATCCATCTATTCATCTATCTATCTATCTATCTATCTATCTGTCTCGTCTATCTGGCCTATCTGTCTGCTCCATTCGTCTGTCTTCGTCTGTCTGCCCGCCCGGTTCGGTTCGGTCTGCCCGTCTGTGCGTCTTCGGTTCGGTTCCATTCGTCTTCATCCGTTCTATCTACTTCATCTGATCCATCTATCTATTTCATCTAGCCTGTCTGTCTGTCTCGTCTTTCATCTATTCGTCTACATTCGGGTTCATCTTACTCCATTCGTCTATCTATCTTCGTCTCGGTCTGTCTGCTCCATCTGCATCTATCTGGCCCATCCATTTCATCTATCTACTCCACCCATTTCATCTATCTATCTATGTATCTACTCCGTCTCGCCCGTCTGTCTGTCTCGTTGTCTACCGTTCTACTCTGGTCTGCTCTATCTTGGCCCATCTGTCTGTCTATCTGGTATCGTATCTCTGGTTCATCTTATCTGTCTGTCTATCGGTTCGTTCCATCTACTCCATTTCATCTATCTATCTATCTATCTGTCTGCCCGTCTGCTCCATCTATTTTCATCTATATCTATCTATCTATCCTATTCATTCATTCGTCTGTCTATTCTCGGTTCATCTCTCGTTCGGTGCCTCCGTCTGTCTGCTCTGTCTCATCTATTCATCATATACTCCATTCATTCCATTCATCTGTCTGCTCTGCTCTATTTTTCTGTCTGTCTGGCTCACCGTTCATTCCATCTATCACTTTGCATCTACTCCATCTATCTATCTATCTATCTGCTCCTGCCTGTCTGTCTGCTCATCTATCTATCTATCTACTCCATTCAGTCTTCGTCTACTTCATTTTTCATTCGTTCGTCTGCTCATTCCATCTATCTACTCATCTATCTATCTATCTATCTATCTATCTATTCTATATCTATCCTCTTCTTCACTGATGTATGTTGGTTCCCTCTCAGGTGTTCCAGCTCGTAGAGTCACTCATGTTAAGGAAGGAACGTCCAAGGACATCCGGCTGGAGCTCTTCTTGCTATCTGAATGAGATCGGGTGAGCAGATCCTGCTTTACTGTCATGACTTCAGCAGTGAGCACTGATCAGAAAGCCTGTATGTTTCAGAAACTTCAGATTGTATCCATTCATACTCAGCTGTGTAAACACATACACATGTCATTTGGTACAGTAAGTGTATAAGTCACTGGAGAATATGTGCATTTGTATGTATTTATTGATCAATAAACCACTTCTGGTTTCACAGTGGAGCATGGTGTGGGAGAATCCATATCGTGGAGAACCGTCATTGGAATGAAGTCCAGAGGTACAAATTTAGTTTATTTTACAGTCATGCATTTGTCAGATTTTTTTTTTTATCCAAAGTAACTTAAGTTGCCTTCGAGGTAAACCCCTTGATCAGTCTATGCATTCACTGGGAATCAAACCCATGACCTTGGCATTTCTAGTTCTTACATATTTCCTCGCAGTAAGGAAACATATTGTCATATGAACCAAAAACATATATAGAAAAACCCCTGTTAGAAATTGGAACAATTTCATATATTAGCATACAAATATGTATGTTAATGTATGTGTAGTAAAATGTTGGACATATAGTTCATGTACATGTATATCTATCCTAAAACCTGTCAATAGATGTAATGTAAATGCATTACAAAAACATGTATAAATACACAGATTGTTTGTGTATGTGTTGTTTTAATATTGTCTTGAAATACTGTTTCAAAGTACAGAAATTATGATAAAATTGTATTCCTATGTTATAATAGTGTAGGAATATTCATTTATTATTATTATTATTATTATTATTATTATTAAACAAAATAAATAATAACATATATATTAAATAACACACTTTTTTAATATATAATTATTTATGTCATTTTGGTAATAAATAATACCAAAAATATAAATGCAGAAGTAGTAATTATACTCTATGCAATACAATGAAGGAATAATAGAGAGTAATGTGTGTGTAATAGTATAATAAAATATGTGATAAGTATACTTATTTAATATAATAATTTTTTATTTATTTTTTATGGCCAATAATAAAATAATAACAATACAAGTACGGTAAATTATATTAATGTCATAACAATGTAAGAATATTAGCTATTATAAAAGAAATAAATAATAAATATATTAAGTATAATTTATTTTTTATATATACATTTTTATAATGAATCATATTTAATAATAATAATAATAATATGTAAATCATAATAATTTCCTATTTTATCATAACACAGGAGTATAATTTATTCACACTTTGACACAGTATTGCGAGGCAGAACTGGTGCAGAAATGACTTCATGTTTGATGTTTGTTCAGTTGTTGGCAAAAGCGTTTCCTCCCTTTCATCAAACACTTTCTGAAGAGCACTGTCAGAGTCCCAGTTTCAGATGAGTAAGTCTCTGTATTTGAATTGCGGGGCCCGGGGCCCGGGACCCTGACAGTGCTGATTGGCAAATTGACTTCCTCCACTGTCTCCGGAGTGGCAGGTAGGAATTGGAATATACGCGACGCGTCTTGTTTTCCCCAACGGTTCACCGAAGATCAGACCTATTCTTCTGAAAGTCAGCGTTTAGGATGTTGAATAAAGCCCCTGACAGCCTGTGTTTACAGCAGAATGAAGTGAACTAGCGCTTGTGCGTGTCACGCTCACTCAGACAGAACAACAAATCAATGCAGGACCTGCTGAACTCATCCATCATGTTCACAAGCCAGGAGTTATTTGATCGTCTCATGCATTTTCTGATTCTCTAAAAGTTATCATAACTCTACAGTATCAAAAGAAATTAATATAAGTGACAATAAAGATATTTATAATATTACAAAAGATTTCTATTCCAAATAAACTCTGTTCTTTTGAACTTTCTATTCATCTGTGAATCCTGAAAAATAAAATGCATCAAGGTTTCTGCAAAAATATTGTGCAGCACAACTGTGTTCAACATTGATAATAATCAGAAATGTTTCTTGAGGAGCAAATCATCATATTAGAATGATTTCCGAAGATCATGTGACACTGAAGACTGGAGTAATGATGCTGAAAATTAAAACAAACACCACATAAAAATATAACAATATAACACATATTCACACAGAAAACAGCTGTTTTAAATCACAATAATATTTCATAATTTTGTGATCAAATAAATGCAGCTTTGGTGAGACTCAGAAACATTGTTTTAAAGTTAAAACTATAATAGTATATAAATTAAATTAACACTGTTCCCCCTTAACATATGCTAAAAATCACGATTTTATCTATTAAAAATGTAAAAAAGAATAAAAACTTGCATGGTGATGATGTTTTTATTAGAAAATTTCTATAAAGATACACTTGTGTAATTATAGAAAACCATAACAAAAGTGTTGGCATTTGATAAAATCAGGATATTTAGCTTTTATTTCTTTGTTTTGATAAAAAATAGCTAATATTTACAAATGAAGTCGATTTTAATTTTTGAAAACAAACAAACAAACAAACAAAACACCATGTAGTGAAACAATTAAAATCACGATTTAACGCTGCATATATTAATGTGGGACCAGTGTTTAGTATTTCTTTATATACTAATATAGTTTTTATTCATATTTTGATTTAGCTTTAATTTATTTATTTGTATTTGTATTTTTTTTATATTATTATTAAGGTTTAATCTATTTAATTTTATTTCTAGTCATTTTAGTGCTTCAACTTTTTGAACTCTTTTCAGTTAGCTGCCAATGCAACTTTTCAAATTTTTGTTTAGTTTCTAATGATTTCAGCTTTATTTCAATGAACACAAATGTGTGTAATAGTTTTGGTAAATACGTGTGTTGTGTTGCGTCCTCAGGTTTGGGTTATTAAGCTCTTTAAATCAGGTGTGTGTGTGTGTGTGTGTGTGGAGTGTGTGTGCGTGTGTGCGCGTGTGTGCGTGTGTGTGCGTGTGGAGTGTGTGTGTGTGTGTGTGTGTGTATGTGTGTGTGTGTGTGTGTGTGTGTGTGTGTGTGTGTGTGTGTGTGTGTGTGTGTTTGTGTTCATATGACAGTATTTGAAGTGTTAAGTGTGTGTGTGTGGAGTGTGTGCGTGTTTGTGTTCAGAGGACAGTCTTTGAAGTGTTAAAGCAGCATTAACGCCACCGGAGTCAGGAATGATAAGCCACGAGCCATTTGACCTCACAACCGTCCACATCTCCGCTGAGTAAAGATGCATGTAAATCAGTCCTTCATCTCTCAGGATCTTAATACCTGAAGTGACTTTTATCAGATTTTCCTGACGGAAGCGCAGTACTTTAGTCCCTCAATCTCCTGCACTAAATCCTGCAGAGTCTTAATGTATCAGATTGCCACTTTCAGGACTTAAGAGATGTGGGTAATTTGCTAAGTCTTGTTTTGGGCAGCAGAGGTTTGGTCTGAGCTTCTGCCTCCAGGGACGGAGATTGTTTTACACCAAAGTCTCTTAGAAGTCAAAAAGCTTTTGTTTAATGAAGTTTTAATGGAAGAATTCTTTGAGCTCAAATGAGCTGTTTTGTTGTCTTTGTTGTTTCTGTGTGACAAACTTTAAATGCGGTGTGTGTGTTTTCATATATATATATATATATATATATATATATATATATATATATATATATACAGTAGTCAACATTTGAAGTGGATCAAAACCTTTCATTAAAAGTTGTCCAAAAACCGAAAACAAAAATTAGGTTCTTGTCTTAGGACAACTTTTGATGAACTTTTGATCCACTTCAAATGTCCAAACTATATCTATACAGTACAGGTCAAAAAGTTTGGAAACATTACTATTTTTAATGTTTTGAAAGAAGTCTTCTGCTCATCAAGCCTGCATTGTGTCACATGTAACATCAGTCTATCACATGATCATTTAGAAATCATTCTAATATTCTGATTTATTATGAATGTTGGAAACAGTTCTGCTGTCTAATATATTTGATGAATAAAAAGTTTAAAAGAACTGCATTTATTCAAAATAAAAAAAAAAATTCTAATAATATATATTCTAATAATATATTTTCTTTACTATCACTTTTTATCAATTTAACACATCCTTGCTGAATAAAAGTCTTGATTTTATTTAAAAAAAAGAAAAGAAAAAAAAATTACTGACCCAAATTACTGACCAGTAGTGTATATTGTTATTACAAAATATTTATATTTTTAAAAACATAGCTTCATTTTTTTTTTTTTTTACTTTTTTATTCATCAAAGTATCCTAAAAAGTATCACATGTTCTGAAAAAAATATTAAGCAACAGAACTGTTTCCAACTTTGATAATGAATCATCATATTAGGAGAAATGATTTCTAAAAAGGATCATCTGTGATATATATCAAACACATTGCTTGATTTAAGATGGGAATAATAATTTAAGAATCACATATTTTGGTTTTTAATCTGAATGGTGTGGATGCACGTCATTTTCTGGCCTATAGAATGGACAGTCAATCTTCAGCGCGTGTGTTTGTGTAAAGACTTCATTCCCGTCTGTCAGCTCTGAACTCTGAAGAATAAGCGGCCGCTGGACCTTCAGGTGTCCGAGAGCCGAGCGAAGCGTCATTTCTGTGTCAGACGCAGATGCTGTAAATTGCAGGGTAGAGTGAAGCTGACCAGCGGATCCTGACAGACACGATTAATGCCTTTCCTCTTCTATTATCATTCATGTGGCAGCTGTCAGTGTGCCCGTCAACACCTGTCGTCATGACAACCATCATTCAGATTTATTGGGATTGTTCCCAAAAATCAGCACAGAAAAATCTTTTAATGCTGTTCTTATTTTTACTACACATTGTCTTGATGTTACTCTTCTTGTGTTAATCAGTTTTGTAATGGTAGCACAAAAGCAAAGGCCCAAAAATAGAAGACGCAAACAAATATTTTTTTCATTTTCTTTACCCATCAGGTATCTACGAAACCCCTGGAGGAACCATCCTGCTCCACGCTCATCTGGACATCGAGACCTTCACTATGGACCGAGAGGTTCGGAAGATCAAACAGAGTCTCGGCATCAAGTTCTCCGAGCTCATCTATAATGGTACGGATCAGAGTCGAGCTGCGATCACAAACCAACTCAGATTTACAGTTCAGCTTGAACTGAGGCAACAAAGAGGATGTCTGATGTCTGTCTGTCTGTGTGTTTGTGTGTCTCAGGTGTCTTCATCTGTCTATCTCTCTCTCTCTGTCTGTCTGTCTGTCTGTCTGTCTGTCTGTCTATCTCTCTCTCTCTCTCTGTCAATCTCTCTGTCTCTCTGGCTGTCTGTCTGTCTTTCTGTTTGTCTGTCTGTAAGTCTGTGTGTTTGTGTGTCTCAGGTGTCTTCATCTGTCTATCTCTGTCTCTCTGTCTCTCTGTCTGTTTGTCTGTTTCTCTATCTGTCTATCTGTCTGTTTCTCTGTCTGTCTGTGTGTTTGTGTGTCTTAGGTGTCTTCATCTGTCTATCTCTCTGTCTCTCAGTCTGTCTGACCATCTGTCTTTATGTCTATCTGTCTGTCTGTCTCTATGTCTTCTGTTTGTCTGTCTGTCCGTCTCTCTGTTTGTCTGTCTCTCTGTCTGTCTGTCTGCCTGTCTGACCATCTGCCTTTCTGTCTGTCTGTCTGTCTGTCCGTCCGTCCGTCCATCTGACTGTCTGTCTGTATCTATGTCTGCTGTTTGTCTGTCTCTCCGTCTGTCTGTCTGCCTGTCTGACCATCTGCCTTTCTGTCTGTCTCTCTGTCTGTCTGTCTGTCTGTATGTTGGTGTGTCTCAGGTGTCTTCATCTCTCTATCGCTCTGTCTGTCTGCCTTTCTGTCTGTCTCTATGTCTTCTGTTTGTCTGTCTGTCTCTCTGTCAATTCAGTTCAGTTCAATTCAATTCAGTTCAAATTGTGAATTCAAAGTGTTTATGTCTCTCTGTCTGTCTGTCCATCTCTATGTCTTCTGTCTGTCTGTCTCTCTTTTGACATCCACTTTAAAGTCCAGCTACATAGTCAAAATAAAAAGTTAATTTAAAAAGGGATTTAACCTGCAATGTCATGTTGACCAGGACATGCAAATGTTGTCATGTAATGATTTGAAATTAAACTTTATAAAATGTCAGGGGGACTCAAGTTAGCTTCACGTAATATTGGTGAATTCAAGGGTCTTCTGTCGCTCTGTCTGTCTGTCTGTCTGTCTGTCTGTCTGTTGTCTCTCGGTAAGTCGTGTGTTTGTGTGTCTCAGGTGTCTTCATCTGTATGTTATGTCTGTCTGTCCAGCTCTGTCTTCTGATTTTCTGTCATATGTCACCTTTCCATCTTGTTTGTATCTCACAGCCACCTGTCCCATCTGTCTGTCTCATCCCATCCTACAGCCTCCTAACTATTGTTTCTATGTCTTTTCTTGTCTGTCTCTGTTCTTTCTCTGTGTAATGCTATGGCGGTCTCTTTTCATCCTTATGTCTCTCTGTCCTATACACCTCTCCTATACTGTTTGCACTTCCCATATATATGTGGTCTGTTTGTTTTCTCTGTTTCTCCCTGTCTGTCTATCCCTCCTCAGGGGTATGTCTGGCCACATGCATGTCAATCGCCCTGTCTCTCTGTCCACCCTGTCCATCTTGTTTGTCTCTCTGTCCAACTCAGTGTCCCCTTCTCCATATACTGTGTTTCTGTCTGTCTCTATGTATGTCCTGCTGTCTCTTATCTGGATATCTCTCTGTCTGTCTGTCTGTCTGTGTCAATCTCTGTACTGTATCTCTGTCTGTCTGTATGTCTGCAGTGTCTATAGTGTGTTCAGATGTCTGTTGTGAGCGCAGCAGTGCTATGGTCTTTGCTCCCTCTCACATAAATAGGATTGGCCCATTAGCGGACTATACGAGGCCCTATAATTTAAGCGTTATGTGAGGCGGGGGCACGTCCTCAGAGGAGAGTGAGCAGCGGGACGCTCGCCCAGATTAAAACTCATTAGAGTCTGAATCACAGAGCGATGGCTGACTGCTGCGGCTTCACACACCTGTGAGCCTGAAACATCAGGACGGGATGGGGACACGTGTTTCTGAAGTCCACAAACCAATCGGAATAATCTTTACAACTGCGGGAGTGTGGGAAAACGAAACAGTGTCACACTGGGGTTGGCTTGTGTTTGTAGACACTGATTTAAAATGAGACAAAAAACGATATTAATATATATTTTTTAATGATATTTTAACATTCATTATATCTATTAATATCATATATTTATTTTATATTTAGAAAGAATAATTTCTAGACCTGGAAAAGTCATAGAAATTTCTATAATGAATAAAATGTTTTTCTAGTTATGTTAAGCTTTAAAATATATTATCAGGTAGAAATGGCTAAGAAATTGCTTGTTTGTTAGTAAATAATGATCATAATCATAATAATAAACAGTCACATCCGACTAGAAAAGTCATGCAAATTCATTGGTCATGAAGCGTGTGAACCGTGATGAATATTTGCTTGTTGAACTTCTGAAACTACAGAATTGTATTATTTGGAAGGCCTTTGAATATCGTCTTGGGCAATAGAGAAGAAAATCTCTGATATTTAGAAACCTGATATTTGACGAGCCAGTATTAATGACGTGCTGTGGTTCTACTCTCTATCTCTCTATCAGGGTTCTGTTACAGTCGGAGTGGTGACTTCGTTCCGTCATGCATTGATAAATATCAGGAGAACGTGGAGGGCGCGTGTGCAGCTGTCTGTATTTTAAGGGTCAGTGGTACAGCCTCGGCCGAGAGTCTCCCACAATCCCGTACACGAGGAGTGGTCAGGTAAAAACAACCACATTATTCATATAGGATCGTCGTTCTGCGCTAAACAGTGCTTCACACACCGGAAAGCTTAAACATCTGCTTCAGTCTGCTGAACACGTAAACATGACATTTGGGACAACTCAGTTACACAATAGGTTAATCGTATTTAAACATTGACAAATTTAATTAATTTGCAGCATTGACCATATTTAGAAAATAGAAGCGCCAAGGTTTTAAGTTAGAATTGTAAGACTATACCTTTAGGGGAAAAATAAAATTATTGTTATAATTATTAAATATATATTTATATTTTATTTAAAGTACAGTTGTCATTCACAACAGTATATATTATGTCTTTGTTGTTATCATTAGAGTTAAATAAAAAATAATAATAATAATACGAATAATAATAATGTTCTTATTAGTATTATTAGATTATATAAAATAAGTCTATTATAATCTAACTATTATATATATATATAAATCATTGTCATACGATTAGTAATAATGATAATTATTAGATTACAGTGAGTATATTTAATTAGTAGCTTTTTTATTCTTATATTTTTCATAAGTTTACAGTTATTAGTTACTTATTAATTATTATTATATTTTTATTTGGTATTATATAAAGATAAACATTAGTATAAATAAAATAATATAAAAAATATGAATAATACTCCACCGTATTATTATTGTTAATAAATAATAAAAAACTAATGACAAAATAAAAAAAATAATAAACATAAATTTTAAATAACACTATATTATATAACATTCAATCAATACTAATAACATATTATAATAAACAACATAATAATTAATTTATTTATTCAGTTACTTGAGTTGTAACACACCAGTGTGAAGTCATGTGGATGAGGCTCTCACAACTAAAAAGTCCAGCACAAACCCAAAATTAAACACTAAAAACAGCTCAAAATTTTATTATTTACCTGCATGTCATGGAAATGTTAAAATGTGTCATGGGATTAGTGACTAGAACCTTACATTTTCCTCACTTCCAGAAAATTTTATGTGCAGCAAATATTTTGTGCCCCCCTGGTAAACAGCATCAGGGTAAGAAGTTTTCTGTGAGGTGTGATGTAAACGCGATAGAGGTTCAGGTCTGATGTGTTGTAATGAGTCAGGAGGAGCAGAACAGTGAGTCATTGAGGTTTGACCCTGTGTGTCTGAGGGCAGCCAGTCCTCGCAGGACTGACCGCCGACGCGCCAGCTCCATCGTCTAATGCCTTCGCGCTGGAGGAAGTGCGGTTCATCGGTTACGTGGAGGCGTGCGGTTAAAAGGTCGTCCTGTGCTTTCGCTCGAGGCCACGGTGAAGCACAGAACGTCCCGTGAAAGAAACTCATTATGATCGTGAGAGATTAGCCTGGGATCTTCTTCTGAACAGGGCTCCTGCGGTTTTCTGTCAAAATAAAAGTTTGATGGTTTAATGTTTGAAAATGAAGAAATTAAATATTATTATTGTAATGTAAAAATAAAGTTATTATTGTAATATTATTTTATTGTGAAATATTATATATGAAGTATTAGTATTAATAATAATGTAGTAATATTAGTGCTGTCAATCAATTAAAAAATTAATTAATCACACATTAATAGAATATATTTATGTAGTAATACTATTATATTAAATATAGTAATATTTCCTATCCTGTAATATAGTGATATTACTATATTAAATTTTTTTTATATTTTTATTTTGTAATAGTAATAAATATATAAATGTGTGTGTGTGTGTGTGTGTGTGTGTGTGTGTGTGTGTGTGTGTGTGTGTGTATATATATATATATATATATATATATATATATATATATATATAATACATAAAAATGCTAAATGATATATAACATTTTTTAGATATATTTTAACAAATTTATATATTTTTAAATTTGATTAAAAGTTAAGTTTTTTTTGATTTTTATTTTTTAATTATTTTTATCACTTTTTATCACATTCAAACTGCAAAAAAGTTTTAAAAATTACCACAAAGAAATGGCATGCTCCCCCCTATTTTTCCTTTCATGGTATATGTACCATTTATGGGAGGCCAAATCAAGATCAACAGGGTCAACTTTGGGCATCTCTGATATTAGAGTGAATTATATTCATAATCATCCATCCTTCCATCTTGGGTCAGTTGTATCACTGATGCATTCTGTATTGATCTGGTCTTTCTCCTAACAGTATGGACGTGCAGGGCGACTACGACCCTGCGACGCCTCTGGATCATCAGATCAATGCGGTCAGAGTCAGTTAAAACGAGGAGTTGAGGAACATGAGCTTCTGAATCGGGCCTCAGACTGTTTCATGTGATCTGCTGTGTTTTAGGCTGCGCTCTGTCTGACCGTCTTGCAGGGAGCCACGCAGAAGAAGCTCTGATGATTTCTACTGATTCGTGTGATTCAATCAACTGTTACTGTACATGTTACTGTGACGTTACAGCATGGTTCATGATGAAATCTGATTAAAAAACACCCAAAACACGCCAATTCAGTTTGTCAGTCATGTGATTTTATGGACATTTATGCATTTTTCGTACTGATTTTTTATATGCATGCAATTTAATGCTTTTGCATTTACATTTATGCATATATGTATGTAGTTTACATTTATGCATTTAAATTTTACATTTATGCATTTCTATTTTTACATTTATGCATTTTACACTATGCATTACATTTACGCACTTATACACATAAAACAATGCATTTACAAATAAACACTCATCCACATACACGCATTAAACATACACAAAGCATATACATATGCATTTTACAGTACATTTACGCATATTACACTTATGCATATTAATTTATGCTTTTACATTTATGCATTTTACACTTGCGCATTTACATGAATGCATTTTACATTTATGCCATTAGCAGATACTTTTATGCAAAGCGACTTACAATGAGCAACAAAATCAATTTGTCAAAAGACAGATGTGACTGAGCGTCCTGGTGTTTACCTGAGCTTTAAATCATCAGTTCTCAGCGCATATCCGCATCTCAGCCCCAAGGCTTTTAAAGCAAAGAGAAAAGACACAAAAGAACCATCATGAGGTTTTCAGCAATGACTAGCCATCACAAATACTTCTTGCATTCTTTCTCTTAAAGGTTGCCAAACTGGGGCTTGTCCGCTCCCTTTCCATTCCATCGTGCTAGCTATTTGTTCTTGGGGGGACAGAACCGGATTCCCCCACGCTGATGGTAATAGACGCAGAGTGGCGTTGGCTTTTCAGCCGGACCGAACCCCATGCTTCAGCTGCTCAATTACAACCGCAGGCCGTCTCCATCCGCTCCTCCAGTTACACACCGGCCCCCTTTATTACCAAGCATTGTGCATACTTTAAGACAAAGGTGCCTGTTAGATAACTCAGTCATGCTGCTTGTCAATTGGGCCGTTTCTTCTGCTGCTTATGAAGCCACTGTTGAATTAGGTCGCAAACACGCTCAGAGCTGTGTCACAATAACACGCTTATGTTTCCTGCTGCAACCTAATAGGTGTCTGTATCTGTAGGTATTTAATACATGCAACTGCCTTGGCCAAAAGGTAAGTAAATACATATAATGAGGTGTCCCCAAAATTCATTGCCATATTGGTGAATTTTAAAATGGTTTTGAGGCCAAAATATGTCATTTATATTACAGGCTATGGAAACCCATTTCTGCCACTGAATAATAATAATAAAAAAAAACTTTCATTTCTTGGTGAACTATTCCTTTATTAAAATATTGCATATTCTTTTAAATTTTTGGGAAAAAAGAAGGCCACCCTGATGCATGACTGACGATGCACCTGAATGCTGGTATCCCAGAAATGCATGTTGCTTGGTATTTGTTTCCCAAAAGCTCATTGTTGGGAGTGAGCCATCATTGTGTTGCCACAGACAGGGATGTGGATTCGGCAGCTTAGCTTCCTGTGCCTCTCACGTTTCTTCAGAGCCGAGGGTATGAAAGCATGGCGAAGCGGTCCAGGCGTGAATTAATGATCTGTGACCTTCCCGCAATTACTCTCATTACGTCTCATTCCACGCCGCAGCCCCAAGGGATTCTGGGACACAATGGGAAGACATGAGAATTAATATTCGTCACTGAAAGACAATCTAACGGGCCTTTTCTGCTGTCCGTCACTCAACGTCACACAAAGACAGCTCTGTTCTGACAAAACCCTTTCTGTTTCGCTTCATTTCTATTCTGTTATTGCTTTGTGCTTCAGGCACAGATGGTTACCAAAGTTTTATCAGTTCTATAGACTTCTCACTGTAAAAATCACAATAAACTGTCAAACACTGAAGTACAACATTATCAGTAACTAAAATTAAAACTATTTTAACTACATTTTTGTTATGTGAAACAAATTGTAACACAAATATAATATATATGAAATTAAATAAATAGAATGAAAGAAAATGATAAAGGGAAAATAATTATTATAAGTGTGTGATTTAATAATAGTTTACATGCTACTAAAAATACTAAAACTATTTGAAAACACTTAAGTTTAATTGAAATTAAAATATATCTCAAATAAATATTATATATTACATTAACTTGAGCTTATTTTATTTCAGGTTTTTTTAATTAAGTTAAGTTGAAGTACTAAAATTGAAATCAAAATTATTAAAAACTAAATATACTTATATATAAATATATTTAAATATTTAAAAATAATAATAATAATAATAATAATAATAAAGACAAAAATGCAACAAAATAAACTAAAACAGAAATGGAAAATATAAAAAATAAAATCTAATTCAAAATATTAATAAATACTATAATAATATATTAATCAGTGTTATCTTTGAAATACTATTATAATTTTTTATTAATAATTTTACATTTTAAATTATATTCTCCATTACTATCTTTTTAGTAATTTTGCCATTTTATTTAGTTTTTTAATGTCTATTTAGTTTTTGTTTATTTGCATTAAACTTTTAGTTTTATTTCAGAACATCAAGTTAAACTAAATGAAAATTACAAAATGTTTATTTTATGTTAAGTAACGAAAATGTTTAGTTTTAATTAACTATAATCACCCTGATATTAATGCTTCAAAAAAAAAAAAAAATTAAAACAACTGTGAACTAGCCATAAATGTTGTGTTTTATACTGTAATTTGTGTTTCATTCACATTTTACTGTAATGAAAATGTTTTCTTATGGTTTTAGTTTTAGTGAATCCCCCTGATATTAATGACACGATTCTGCGATTCGCTTTCATTCCCCCATCTCTTTGCGTTCACGTGTCTTCCAGTGTTCATATTTAACTTCAGTCTGAACTAAAGCTTTGAGATCCTCAGAAATGTTGAGATCTGGCTGTCATGTTGTCAATCAGTTTGAACCTGAGAAGATCTTTCCTCCCTCCCTCACCTGATCTTTGTTCTGCACAATGACCGCAGGGCTTTATTAGCATCAATTATAGTAACCCAAGACGGGCCCCTGAGGCTCTACAGAGGCCCCTCATTTCACTTGTTGCTATTAAGGGTCTGCGGACAATTATGTGGAAAGTTAAATGGTGAAATGACATGTAGATGCAGGAGAACACACAGAACTGCGCGCGTGTTTGAGGTCATTGTTTCCCAGCAGGCAAACACACGCGTGTCTCTGCAGAAAGTGCCTCAGTGAAGCAGGTTTCCGACTGCAGGCTGAGAGATGTTGTTAAGACTCTCTGGAGGTTTGAATCTCAGGCTAAGTGGCTCTGGATGGACTATGAGCTCATAATCTCAGCAGCTATATCTGCTCTCTTTCGTGGATTTTTAGTACGCTAGACTGGTTTAAAAGGCTGTTTAAGGAAAGACTAATGTGGCACTTTTTGGGTTTACCAGATTTACACTGGGGTAAAGCATTCACTACCCACTGTTATATTATTGTTATTATTATATTGGTGTTGTTAATTTTATTATTTATTAATGGTTCATAAATTTTATATAGATTTCTCTGTTTGTTTGTTTGTTTGTTTGTTTGTTCATCAACTCATTATATTTCAGCATATGTTTTGTACAATTATTTAGTATTTATTTATTTATTTATCTATCTATGTTTTTGTTATCTGCATATTTATTTATTTATTTGTTTATTTATTGTACATTTACAGTATTTCTTTATTTTAATTATTGTTATCTCTGCATATTATTTTATTTATTTGTACATTTATTTATTTATTTAAAATTATAGGTACCTGCATATATAATTTTGAATATACATTTATTTATTTATTAATTTCATTGTTATAGGCTGCATATATATATATATATATATATATATATATGTATATTTTTGTACATTGTCTTTATTTTAGTCGTCATTGTTATCTCCTGCATTCATCTTATTTATAATACATTTATTATAATTTATATTTTTGTACATTATTTATTTTAATTATGGGTATCTGCATATATATTTTTGAACATTTATTTATTTATTTTTATTATTGTTATCACTGTATATATATTTTTTGTACATTTCTTTATTTTAATTATTGTTATGTCTGCA
>NC_056576.1:3062242-3124742 GCF_018340385.1 Cyprinus carpio | reverse complement strand
ATTTTCACAAACTTTTAGATATTTTATTCAATTTTCATGACTTTACTCATTTACGGACTTTTTAAAATTTTGTGTTCATTTTTCATGATTTTATTCATTTTTTGTGATTTTTTGAGATTTTGTTCAATTTTCATGACTTTATTCATTTTCAAGCCTTTTTGAGATTGTATTCGTTTAATTACTTTTTTTTTTAGATTTTGTTAAATTTTCATGACTTTTATGCTTTTGTTAATTTTCATGATGTTTTCAAGGTTTTGTTCATTTAATTGATTATATTTTTTAATGAGTTTTATGATGAGTTTTTCCGTCGAGAATTTTATATTTTATGCCTTTTCTGCCTTTTGAGTTTTTTTTTTTTTTTAACTTTCATGACTTTTTCTAGATTTTGTTAATAAATAAGTTAAAGGAGTAGTTTACCCCAAAAATGAAAATGTGCTCATCCTCAGTTCATCTGAGATCAGGATGAGTTTGTTTCTTCATCAGGTTTGTAGAAATGTAGCACTGCATCAGTGTCTCAGCAACGGATGCTCTGCAAGTGAATGGGTGCCGTGTCAGAATGAAGAGTCCAACACAGCTGAGAAAAACCAATCACAATAAGCCACAAAGTAATCCGACAGCACACTCCAGTCCATCAGTCTAACATCTGGAGAAGACAAAGATGAAACAAATCCAGCATTAAGACTTTTTACGACTCAAATACATAGAGTCTATAATCCATAATAACCCTCCTCCAGTGAAAAAGTGTTTCTGGTGTGAATGCAGGAAAGAAATCTGCACACATCAAGCAGCGTTTAAAGCAGCTCTAAACAAATATGCTGATCTGTGATTCCTGCTGTGAGAGACAACAGGCAATCCACTTTTCACTGGAGGAAGTGTTATTATGGATTATAGACTCTATGTATTTGCGTTAAAAACATCTAAATGCTGGAATTTGTTTCATCTCTGTCTTCTCCAGATTTAACTGAGTGGACTGGAGTGCTGTGGATTTACTGGGCAATTCGTGTGATGTTTTTTTATCAGATTTATTGGACTCTCATTCTGACGGCAGCCCTTCACTTGCAGAGCACACATTGCTGAACCACTGATGCAGTTCTACATTTCTACAAACCTGATGACAGAAACAAACTCATCATGAATCTCCGATGGAACTGATGGCCTTTGACTTTTTCAAAAATGCCTCTTTTAATTGACATCAAATTCCTAATTACATTGTAAAGTGAAGAATATGTTTTACAAACATTACTTAAAACATAGACCATAACTTAGGTTTTGTTTTGTAAAAGAAATGTGTTATTGTAAAACATTCCACTGAACAGGTTTTACTGTTTCAAGCGGAATGTAGGAGTATAAAACACTAACAAACCAGGTCTCACCAAACTCGCACAGCAGACTGATCGACAGAGTAACGCTCAATAAATAAGTTTTATAGGTTCAGGAATTCGCCCTATATTTCAATGTTCACTCTCATGGCTCAGATATTTACGGCCTGTGGATTCCTCTGACAACGAACCACGTGCTGCATAAGCATGTCTAAATTTAATGGCAATTTTAATGAATTTAAACTGCCACGATGTTCTCCCAGATGTTTCCGACATGTGTGGAATGATTTCAGCATAAAACAACACAGGAAGACGTTTTTCACACCACTAGCAGTTAGCAGTCCCCACCTGATCCGTGAGGGAGCTTTCAATCACAGTTTTTCATTGAGTAGGTCTATTATTTTTGTCCATTTATAAGAATATTCACCCGTAACATGAAGATGTTTGTGGTGGAATATCCCTGCTGCTTCTGATATTTAATGATGTGATAGTACAAGCATCTGAATGTCCTGAACCGATTAAAGTTTTAAAACTCTTTGTAAAAACTTCCGTTTTGGAAATGTTATTTATTTATGAATGCATGGATTTAAAAACGTTACATAAGAAATTCAAAGATTTGTAAAACAATCAAATACAGAAATAAATTAATTACAATGAAATACATTAAATAAATAAAGAACTAATAATATGGTTTTTTGCAATAAACAATGAGCAATGCAAGGTAGATAGCCTCGCAAAATTCATACACAATGCTGTACGCTCAAAATAATATGTGCCATTACATATAAAATGAATAATAAATATTAATACATATAAACATTACCATAAGAAATTACGTTTTTAAACAATAAAATTTCAAAAAAAAAATGTATATATATTTTTTTGTGGGTGTGCATATTATATATTTATATATATATATATATATTTAGAATAAAATAGAATATTACATAAGAAATAAAAGTTTTTAAAATAAAAAAAAAAAAAAAAAAATTAAAAAAATAAACTATAAAAATTACATAAAATAATATGAATTTACATTTACATATTGTAGTATTATGATTTACAACATAAATAATATAATATAAAAATATACATTTAAACATATTGTCATTACAATAAATATAATAATGCGCAAAAAGTATCCAAAACAATAATAAATAATAAATTAATTTATTAAAAATGAAATAGTTTCTCATAATGAATTATTTGGGTCAAGTAGATCAGGTTAACTTTAAAAAGTAAATAAAATCTCATCTTATTTACGTAGTAGTTTTATAAATCAAATAGATGCTGTACAGTGTAGTGCGCCAACCACGTGTGTGAAGTCTCGCGGAGTCTCGTCTCTCGCTGAGGTCTCGCGTTGCTCCCTCGCGCGTCTCCCATCGCGCCGTTACCTGGTCCGGGGTCGTTCGTTGTAATGCTGCGGTGTGTGTTTATGTTCTTGTGTAGGTGTGGATGTGGTGTTGTGACGATGATTATGGCGGAGCTGGTGCACGGTGACAGGCCTCGGTGGCTCAGCCCGGGAATGAAGGGCGGACGGATTCGCTGGACCCCTTCCACCCGTCGCGCGACAGGTAGATGCGCGGACGCTAGCGTGAGAAAGGCGAGCGGTGAGTGCGTTTGACGCGCGCGTTCGGAGCGAGGCGGGTGTAGCTGTTAGCTGCTAGTTCTGCAGAGTCTTTAAAAAACTCCAGCACACGCCACACACACGCACACGCACACAACACACAGATTAAGCCCACAACACAACACCGTACAACACTCATTTACGACCCAGCGTTCGAATCGTGCACAACATCGCGCGCTGACAACAACACTTTCCCCGCTTGCCGCTCTACCACAAACTTCCCCAAAAACAGCACCTGCTGCAACCTGTTGTTTGTCAGACACACACACTCCACTCAACTCACAACACACACACAGACACACACATCACGCCTTAAAACACACTTAATACACCTCGCGTCGCACGCAGGCAAGCTCCAGGCTTCGCGCAAATGTTCGTGCGGTCGCGTGAAGTTGGGTTGTGCACGTTTGACACTGTTGTTAAGAGCTCACGACACAACTCCGTGTAGTGATCCTCAGAGGTGATCAATGTCTCCGGAACACTTTTTAGGACTTGAAGATCAAACTTCATCTCCTCTCTCTCGTCTCCTCTCTCTCTCTGTGATGTGTTTTTCACGTTCATCATGCTTGTGTTTCTCAGAGTCCTTGTATGCTCACAATCACTGGCACTTTCACACTCAACCTTTCATCTAGACCACTACCATACACTACTGCATGCGTACATCTGCTCGGATGATAGTAACCACTTATTACAAGTGCGAGTTTTCACGGTTTACATAAAGCGATGCATGTATTTATCTACTGATTATGAGCACTTATTAAATACTCCAACATTTGTCAGTTTTACCTTTACATGTAGTGTATCTACTCATATGAGCACTTTTGATACTCACACTTGTCCATTTTAACCTTTACATGTCGTCGTATCTACTCAATATGAGCACTTTTGCTATACTCACAATTTGGGCATTTTAACCTTTGACTTGTAGTGTAATCTACTCATATGAAGCACTTTTGATACTCCACAATTGCTCATTTTAACATTTACATGTAGTGTATATACTGATATGAGCCGATTTTGATACTCACATTGTCATTTTAGCTTTAACCCTGTAGTATATCTACTGATATGAGCACTTTTTATACTCACACATGCCATTTTAACCTTTACTTGTAGTGTAATCTACTCATATAGCACTTTTGATACTCCAATTGTCATTTTACATTTACATGTAGTGTATATACTGCTATAGCACTTTTGAGCTCACAATGTCATTTTAGCTTTACATGTAGAGATCCTACCAGATGAGCACTTTTAATAACTCACAATTGTCCATTTTTACTTTACATGTATTATAATTCTACTCATATGACCTTTTAATACTCAAATTGTCATTTTATCATTTCATGTAGTGTAATACGCATATGAGCACTTTTACTACTCACAATTGTCATTTTACCTTTAGGAATGTAGTATGTCTCTCATTAGCACTTTTAATACTCATAATTGTCATTTTAGCTTTTACTATAGATGCACTTAGTATATCTACTCATATGAGACACTCTTTTAATGCTCACAATTGTCAGTTTGGCATTACGTATATGTGCATGGTATTATATCTCCTGCTTGAGCCACTTTTAATACTCACAGAATGGCATTATGTATTGCCACCTTTACATGTAGTGTATGCCCAGAGTATGAGCACTTTGTGGCATCCTCATGATGCGCGTCATTTTACCTTTACATGCAATCATCTGTCATGTTAGCACTTTTAGTACTCACAGGTGTCGTTATAAGCTGGCTTGTGGTATATCTACTAGATGAGCACTTTTGAGATACTCACAATTGTCATTCCAAGCTGCTTATGTGTAAGTCGTATTCTATCCTCATATGCGCACTTTTAAATACTCACATAATTTAACTCATTTTAGGCTTTACCGTATAGTAATGCTGTATGTATATCTGCTGATGCAGGCAGCTTTTAATACTCACAATTGTCATTTTTACCTTTAGATGGAGTAAATATCCTACTGCATATGAGCACTTTAAAACACTCATAATGTGCATTTTAGCTTTAGGTTAGAGTTATTGCAGGTAGTGTACTTCCTACTCATATGGGCACTTTTAAGCTCTCCTCACAAGTTGTGTCAGGCTAGCTTTGCATCTAGTGCCTGTAGTATATCACTATATGAGCACTTTTAACACGCACGAGTTGGCATTTTGAAGCTTTTACTGTTAGTGTTGCCTGTAGTATCTCATACAGGCACTTTTAATACTCTAGATTATCATTTTAAGTGAATGAAGTGACAGTGATGACGTGACGTTCAGCCATGGTATGGATGTCATACTCAGAATTCGTGCTCTGCTTTTTAATGCTCATGGTGTCATTGCATAGCTTTGTCAGAGCATGGCTGAACATGTAAGTACATCAGGAACTTTTTAATCCTCCTGAGGGTATGTTTAAGCTTTTTCATGCTGCGGCGTTTTAGGGTGCAGTGGGGGTTCCGATGCCTGCTACAAGGTCATGCTAAGGTCAGGCAAAACCATGGGTATTGAAGTGGAAGGAACTGTACATGCACGCCGCCCCACCCACAATTTTTGCGTCCCGAGACTCGAACGACTCATCAACCCTCGAGTGGGAGTCCGACTCTGCTAACCATTAGGCCCACACTAGTCACCATTAGCTTTACGTAGGTGAGTAAGTGGGCATATCTACTGTATGAGCGCTTTTAAGTCCTCACTGGTGTCATTTTAGAAGCTTTCATGTATAGCGCTGCTGTAGCCTCTCTACTCATTGCTGACCACTTTTTATAATCACTCTGGTCCCATTTGCAGCTGCCACGTATAGTCTTGCATTTAGTATATCTACTGATATGAGACATCCTTTAATACTCACAATTGTCATTTTACCTTTGGAGATGTAGATAGTAGGTCACTCATGTTGAGCACTTTTAATACTCATAAATTTGTCATTTTACCTTTACATATAGTAATTGTATGTGAGTATATCTAACTGATATGAGCACCTTTAATACTCAGAATTGTTATTTTACCTTTACAGTAGTATATCTACTCATATGAGCACTTTTAATACTCAAGGGCACTTCATCTCAGCGGAAATACTACATACGACTCTAGAGGTCACCTAGTAAAATGATCGCATTAAAGTCTTTTGCTTATTTTACCTGCTCAGTGATGAAAAGATTACACTTATTAAAAGTGCTTCATGTTTTACTGTTACATCCAGTATTGTGCATGTAGTATATCTGCTCATGAGCCCTTTTTATGACTCCTAATTGTCGTTTTACCACTACATGTGGAATTGCATGTAGTATATCTGGGCTTAAGATCAGCATTTTGAATCATTTCAATCAACAATTTATCATTGTGTATAGCACTGCACAACACGTAGTATTTCTACTGAGATAAAGATTGAGTATTAAAAGTGCTCATATCAGCAGAAATACTGCATTCAACACTGTATGTAGTGGAAAATAACGGTTGTAATTTGTAAAATTGCTTATTTTACTATTATATACAGTATTGCATGCAGTATATCTGCTCAGATCAGCACTTTTAATAGGCATAATCATCATTTTACCATTATATATATATGGTATTGCAAGTAGTACTGCTGAGATTAGCACTTTTAATATTCATAATCTTTGGCAATGTCAGTAGTTTATACTGCATGCAATACTATATTTTAGGGATGCCACTGATAAAATAGTGCTGCACAATGCTAAAATGCGAATCTCATCAAGAAAGCCGGTTCTATAATCAGCGATAAATCTTTACAAGCTGCGCAAAACCACAATCATATTTTGCGTATGTTTCAGCAAGAGCTATCTGTCAGTGAACAACAGGCTTTAACTGACAAGATGCGCATTAAATCTGTGGATAATATTTATCATGCATCCATATACCTTATGTAATTGTAAATAGAGATAACGGCCGTTAAAAGTTTGCATCTGGAGCAGATATACTAAGCCTTGTAATACTGTGTAAAATTAAAATTACTATTATTTAAACCCCTCTTTTTGCCATTACATGCTAGTAGTAGTGTATATAACCATAATACTACACGCTCCAGTACTTTGTAATCAGTAAAATGAGCACTTTTAATGTCCTTAATTTTTCCTTTAATACAGTATTAGCATTGTAGAATATTTGCTCAGAGATAGATTGCTAACTATTGAAATCACTCATATGAGCATATATACCACATCTCAATCACTATATCAAAATGTAAAATATGTATTATTATTATTATTATTAAAGTGCAAATGTTTACAATTGCATGTAGTATAATTTTTAATGCTCAGAATTGTCATTGTACTACTACATATTAAATATCAAATAGCATACCACCTATGGAAATTGCATGTGTATATTTGTTCAGATAGGCATATTTTAATACTCAAAATCCTAAAATTTTACCATTTGCAGCATACTAGTAATTGCACGTAGGAATATCTGCTCAGATGAGTATTTTTTAATACTCATATCCTGTCATTTTACTACTACATATGGAATTGCATGAAGTACTATTTGTTCAGATGAGCATTTTGTAATACTCCATAATTGTCATTTTTACTACATATGGAATTGCATAGGCCTTATATTTGTCAGATGAGCATTTTTTAATACTCATTGTCCATTTGTCCTGCTTACCTTTACATACAGTATATTTACCTGTATATCATCTGCTCATTTATACTAATTGGTGCTCGGCCCCCACCTTTACCCTTTTTTTTTTTTTTTTTTGCTATCTACTTAGAAAATAATTTTTAATACTCATAATTGTCATTTTAACTACTACACATAGATTGCATGTATTATATTTGTTCGAGTATAAACATTTTTAATACTCTATAATTGTCATTCTATCTACCTTACAATAAGTATTGCAGTATGCAGTATATCTGCTCAGATGAGCACTTTTAATAACTCAAAACTCTAAATTTTTTATCACTAACAATACAGTATTGCATGTAGTATATCTACTCAGATGAGCATTTTTAATACTTTCATAATTGTCATTTTTACCACTACATATGGGAATGAACATTCACTTGTAAATGCTTTTAGTAGATTGCATTCATTTGTTCAAAGTCATTGGGCCCTTCATGGAGAGCTTGTACAGGCTTGAGGCAGCAGACATGCCGGCATGCTTTGACACACGCAGCGTCCAGTGTTTCATGCATAGAACTCGAGCTGTGAATAGAGGCCTTGCGTGAGAGAGAGTCCTCATGCATGTGTGTTCCGCGTCACGTTTGCATAACATGAAAAACCATATGGGAGCTTCCAAACCTGACTATTAAATATTCCAGTAATATCATCACTATTTGTAACTTGGCAGATGTTACTGCTGTCATACGATTACAAACAACACTGCACATTTTGAGACACTGCTAAGATTTTGAGCTATGTGTTTTTGAATGTTAATGCAGATGAGTGTAGAGGTTGTTTGTCTCTGAATGACTTCATTGTAAATCTCCTATGAGTGCTGGGGAGGCGCACGAACAGATCGTCCACTCCAGTAATAGCCCTTATACTGAACCAACAGACCTGCTGCCTTCCTAGTTTCTACACCCGTTCTATAAGAGTTTATTGCAAGTTTGATCACTTTATTAAGAAAATTATTTGGCACGATAAGTAGTTCATAGATTGTTTTGTGCTGTTTAGTCAGTTTTAATATTTTATTTTAAGTTTTAATTACATCAGGTAAGGTTAAATTAAAATGAGATTTTGTCTTGGGAACTAACTTAAATATATACATTTTTTATTTTTATTTCAGTTAATGTTTATATTATTTAAAAGTACACTTTTTTTTTTAATGAATTTTAATTTTAGTTTCAGTTTTTAATTTAAGGCATCCAAGTTAAAACTAAATTGAGATGAGATTTTTCTTTGAGAACTTTTGGCCGGAAATATTTTCTTTTATTTCTGGGCATTTTATAAGTTTTCTATTATTTCAAATAACTTGAAATGCATTTTTTTTAAATTATTTTTATTTTAGTTTCAGATTTTAATTGCTTTAGTCAATGGGTTAAAATAAATTGAGAATTTTCCTTGCTTAGGAACTTTGCTGAAATATTTTTTATTTCCAATTCTATGTTTATATTATTTTTAGCAAATGTGAAAGCGTTTCTACTTTTGCGGTTTTAATTTTGGTTTGAAGCCAGGAAGCCTCCTTATAACAGGCCCTACCTGCTCAGACACTGCATAATACACCTCTAAGTGCCTGGCCGTTTTTATGCAATAATGCTGAGGGAGCTCCAGTACTTGACCCCACTTTCCTTTCGAATGGTTTTCTGCAGCACTGTAGGTGTTTTGTTCTGCTGTCACACATTTTTTACTGCTGATATATCGATGAATTGCCTGCAATATAATTCCTGGAACATGTCGCAAACCCGGCCATCAAATCAGTGCGAGAAGCTTGGCCTTGCCACACACAGCGCTGCCCAGTGACACACCTGTGGCTGGTTTGGATTTTTCCTGTGGGCCCAGGGAGCCGCGAGCTTTTTATCAGCTCTGCAGTGGAGAAAAATAGACCCTCGCTCCACGTCCAGAATCGCAGGCCCATTTTAACAGCCCAGTGTGTTGCTTTTACGCCCCCAGAGCTGATCTATCAGCCGTCACAATGCACTTTACCCTCTCGTTTATGATTGATTTGCGATGACATGCAGTAGAATAAGTTATATAATCCATAATGCAGCTGTCATGTTTTAACCCTCATAATGCATTCAGAATCTGTATATTTATTTTTTTCACATTCTGATAACGGAATGTGAAGAATCTTAATATTTTTGAACTAAAACCATATTGTATCTGATCAGCAGCTTCTTGTGTGAGTTTATGTAAAAAGTTTTTGAATGTTACTCTATTATTACCACATTCACCCATTTTTTTAGTAATTCAAAAAAATATAAATTAAAAAAATGTCTTTGAAATTTCAAATTATATATAAACCACTTTTTAAAAAAAAAGTTATGTTGAAAAAAAAAAATATATATATATATATATATTTAATAACACAAAAAAAAAAAAAAAAAATATATATATATATATATATCTCAAAAAACACCATTGATATTACTCACTGAAAAAAGATTTCAAACTAAATAAATTCAGTTTACATGCATAAACTTAAAAGAATCAAAGTAATATTTTTTCAACCAAAACCATAATGTCTGATCAGCAACTGAATGTGAAAAAAAATTCAAAGTTTATTTATTTTTTATTTAAAAAAAAATTAGAAATTCTTATATATACTCATGATTATTTCTAACACAAAACAACATTAATATTACTTATTAATATTAAATAAAACTTTCAAGCTAAATAAATTAATTTTACTTGCATAAACTCATTTTAAAAAGTTTTTCATGCTGCATTGGTTCGTCAATAGTTGTACAAAATTCATAAAATAAAATATACTCAAATGTATTTGAAATACATCTCTGTTTAATGCTAAGTATACTTAATAAAATGTCATGCAGTTGTACTTTTAGTATGTTAAACTGGTATACTTAAAGTCTGCTGAACTGGAACAACTAATTTTGTACTTAATGCACTTTGGTAATGCGGAAGTAGTGAATAATTAAAGATATAATTTGTGTATTTGATTGTGCTAAAGTGGAACTGTTGCAAGTATACTTCAGGTACACTTAATTTTTTTTTTATTTAAAGTTTGATATTATTCAAAGATCATACAATCCTCATCAAATTGACATTAAAACACATTTTAGACTTAATATTAGGAAAAGTGGATTGTGCACAAGTAATATGCCAAGTAAAGTTTAATTATAATTTGACAGCTAATGGTACTCAACATATACCCGGGTCAAAAATGACCGGATGTGAAATTCATGACATTTTTTATTTAAATGGTTATATATCTTAAAAAACAAATTGTAAAAATCTGATAAAATATATAGTGTGTGTGTATTTTGAGGGTCTTAAAGCATTTGCAAAGTTTCAGCTCTTTTACAAAAAAAAAAAAAAAAATTTGAGGAGGATTTTTTTAATGCATCTATTCTGGTTCAAAATTAGCGTAATCCATGAGCCGTGTAAAAAGTGAATGGTCTCGTTTCGTTGTTTGCACTGATCTCTGCCCTGCTCTCGTTACATGTTTGCATGACCCCTAACATGCATGCTTGTTGCATCATGGGCAAAATTAAATGCCCCTCCCATTGACCTACATTGGGTTTGCTCCTTGCAGTAAACTGGTGCGAGCAGCAGCGGTGGAAATGCCGTTCAGTGCGGCTCAAGTGGGCAACAAGTGGCCAGTTGTTGGTCTGAATTCCTCCGACCGCTGTTGGCCCTTCTCCTCAGTGTTTCGCTGGAGTCATTTCCCCTACTGGGTCGCTCGTTTATCCCGCCGCTCACATTGCTGACATTCCTTCCGCAGCATTCTCCAGAAAGAGGGTTTAGCTGGAGGGAAGAGGTGGAGATGGGTCCTGTCTCTCTTTCTCCTCAAAAATGTCCTCTTGCTTGAAGTTTAACAGATGCAGCGCCGTATTGAAGCCACAAAAAGAGAATTTAGCACCTACCCTGAATTGCTCAGATTTGTTTTTTTAACATTTGCAAATATCATGTAAATGTTTTGTTTTGTTGCAGTTTTACTGTAATGTGTCCTGAAACAACTAAACTGGTACACTACACTGAATGAGTACTTACAATAAAACATCTTCGTAACGTTTCATAGGCATTCCTGACAATACATTGCAAAACGTTCCAAATATTATTTAATTTATGAATATATAATATATAATTAAAAAAAATAATGTAATATGTAAAAAAAAAGGATAAAATAATGATAATATATATTATTTAACAATTAAAAGTAATTAAAAACAATAATTTAAATATGTAAAAAAGTTAAATGATAAAATATATTAATATATATTATTTAACAATTCAAATTATTTTATATATATTATATAGAATATATATAGTATATTATATATATATATATATATTATATATCTATTATTTGTATCACATTTGATATTTTGATTGGTATACCTCCTCTGCTAACAACACGTGGATTTTGTACAAATATACACGGTAAGACAAAAAAATTTAGGGGGAGCAAGGGTAGGTACCAGGTGCATGTGCTTCTGTGAAAGCATATGCGTGGCATACTAATTGGTTTGTGGGTTAGGTTGGGTGGGTTTGCAGCAAATTGTTTTAATGCCTAAACTGTTAAAAACCTGCATGCATGCATGAGAGTGTTACACATAAGTATTTGAGGTTTTTTATCATATCCTCAGGAAGGGCTTTCGTGTTTGACGTTGTAGGACGCTGCAAGGATTATCACATGAGGTTTTGAACGAACTCCCACTTTACAACTTGCATTTGGTCTGAAGGAGATTGGGTCCGTGATGGGGTCGTTGCATGCATTGATGCCCTTAACTGGTGTATGTGTTTTATTATAGTATTCGTGTGTTTTGTGGTGGTGTTTGTCTGTTGAAAAAGCACAAAGATAAATGTGGCATTTTATATCAACAAAAAATAATGAAGTAACATGCCCATTTTCTTTCTGCCAAAGCATCAAAGGTGTGACACAAAATTATTAAAAAAAAAATATCATTATTTTATTTTATTTTATTTACCTATTTTTAGCAGTGTTTTTAAACACTCTGTCAGACGTGCTCCAGCCGATGTGTGTTTCAGGCCGTGGTTTGCTCTCTGATCTCTCACAGATTGCTAAGATGGGAGGAGAGCAGATGCAGCATCTGAACAACTCGTCTCCAGTCGTCGATGCCTCGCTGTACGGCTACGGAGGGCAGAAACGCTCGCTGGACGAAGGAGGTACGTCCTCATATCCTTCATTTATGAGATGCATCATCAAAGCTCAGATTTTAACACAAACACACACCTGTTGCTTATGAATGTTGCTGCATTATTAGGCACCACTAGTGTCTGCTTAGTGATTAATATCAGTTTCGGCTCATGTCAGAGTTAGTCTGAGTAATACAGCAGATACAGGACGAATGTAAAGTAACTTTGAGGTTAAAATCAATGCAGGACTTTATGAAGCATTGACCTTTGACAGTATTTTCCCACACCAGCCATTGATTGCTACTTCTCTTCTTGAACTGCTTGTGAAAGAGGTAGCAAACGTCAGAAAATGTTTCAGGAAGTGAAAGCTGATTCAGCTTCAAAACCGCAGAATAAACCTTTGATTCGAACACATTGTGGTTAAAAACTGGGCTGAAAGTTAAAAGTTTCCATAATCAATGCAATAATTTTTTTTCTGGCGTTAACTATTAAAACTTGAAAGGACAGCTTTAAGTAGTTTGGCATATTATATTCGTAGAGAAAAAAAAACTCTCCAAAATTATATTATTCTATGGCAATCTTATTTTAAACAAAAAAAAAACTTACCTGGAAAACCTTTTTGTTTTTTTGATAAGTCAGTTTTGTTTTTTTTTAAACTCCTTAGATTGCACTGCAGGGCATTTTAAATTTTTTTAATTGATATTTTCTTGTTTGGCATATGTTTTACTGAAGGAAGAAAAAAAAGGCAAAAAAAAAAAAAAAAAAAAAAAAAAAAAAACAAAAGAACAGAAGCCAAAAAAAAAAAAAAACAAAAAAAAAGAAAACAAGAAAAAAAAAAACAAAGCAAAACAAAAAAAAAAAAAAAAAAAAGAAAACAGAGACGAAGCAAAAAAAAAAAAAAACAACATAATACAAAAAGAAAAAAAAAAATTCAAAAAAAAAAGGTATCCCAAGGTGACACATTTCAGTGTACGCGACGTTAATGAGTCTTTAGCTGCATACCAGAATATTTTAAGTCTGGTGGAATTTTGATGCAATTGAATGTAATGAAAAGAATATTTTTTTTAAGAATTTTGCTTTTTGGTTATTCTTTATTTCTTTGTGATTGTTTGAGTTCTAATAAAACCTTATTGTTAATACAATAATATTAATAATAAACTCTTTTGCTTTTTAATTATTCATACTATTTAACTTTTTTTGCGCTATTTGTAACTATAGTTAAAACTATTGTAACCTCCAACATTTACCTATGGTCAAAACTTGAAATAAATAATTATTTTGACTGGTATTTAAATTGCTGAAAAAAAAATGTGCGGGGATTTTTTTTGTTTTTTTTTTTTTGAAGTTTCCCCTTAAGACTGTAATAATGATGATGCGTATTTTTCAGTGATGAACACTAATGTAGTTTTTTCCCGTCTGTTTTTCTGTTCAGCTGGCGAGCCATCTGGGGTGCGATGGTGCATGGTACAAGCAGGAAGGTTTCATCCATTAAAACTCCTATACATTGTGCTGTTGCACATTATAGTTTTAGATTGGCCAAGCGGGCATTTCCTAAGCGCATAGCTGTAATGCCGATTTTTGGCGCGCTTGTTTTAGGGCTAATCACAAGAGAAGACTCATCAAGTGCTGCCTGATAAGATGGTTAGGATTTCTGTAAGTACTAATATTCTCTCATATGGATTTCCGCACAAACATTGAGCTTTATATTGCTCTACACTAATTATCATAAAAATAATACCTAATGTAGCTTTCGGCTGTGAGAAAAATAAGTTTAGTTTTAATGAATGCTCTAAAAATCATGCATTGCAGAGTTTTAACTCCTCTGAGATGCATACTGATTATTTTTTAGTTTAGCAGTTTGTCTACAACATAAGCAATTTATAGTTGTGTTTTGAAAAACCTTGTCATAGCCATTTTTGGCCTTTTAGAAGCAGAACTATTTTTATTAAACAGTCGTCTTGTAAAAAAAAAAAAACAGTATGTCATGCCATTTTTGTCCTGAAGCGCTTGCCTGTGTGTTTTTAATCGTCCTGTAGTCATTGGACGGGTCGCGAACAGATCACGAGAATTCAGTTGGAGTCCAACTGTAAGATGCCAGATCGCTTCCGCACGTTCTTATCTGATCCCAGTCCTTCATCTTCAGTGTCTTCCATGAACTCAAGTTTGCCCCGCTTGACAACATCGTTCAAGTATTCCCGAAGAGAGTGAGGGTAGGACTTTAAAGATGCCACTGGCTGCAATCCGGTCTCATGATGCAGATTTATGGCTTGATTATAAGTGTCTGGAGAAACGACAGAGCAGCCTTTTTTTTTTTTCCTGAAGCTCAAGGAGTATAAGGTTACGGGTTTCGATTCCCCGGGAATGTACGAACTGATGAAATGTAAATGACCAATGGGAAAAAGTGTCTTCCAAAATGTTTAAAATGTAAATAAAAATGCAAAATAATAAGAAAGTAAATATTGAAAATATTCATGTACTATTATAAAAATGTGTATAATATTATATTTATATTTATATAATAAAAGTAATTAGTAAATTAATTATATAATTGAAACTAGTTAAATATTATAAACATGTACTAGATTGATATTTCATAAGATTATTTAATTAATAATTATGCAAAATTCTAATTATGCATTTTAGAAATTATATTATTGATGCATATTGAACATATGATACATACAATTAAGTGGTAATTGTTAATTTTATAATAAAAAAATTATAGTACTAAAAAATAGAAATCTGTGAACCGTAAATTTGCGAATAAAATATTAATCTTCAATACAAAATGTAATTAATAATTATAAATTGTATTCATACATTTGAGAAATTATTATTGATACACATTCCTAAGTAATTGTTAGTTTTAATTTATAATAATTAAAATTGTTGCATTTAAGCAATACGTAACTGAACGTTCCTAGTATTTGTTATTTTAATTTATAAAATTTGTACTGTTGCATTTACTCTAAATTGTCGTGGATGATCTTTCTTTAGCATAAATGTAAAAATAAATTTAAAATATTCTAAAAATGATTATATTTAAATATTCTTGATGAAAACGCTGTAATAAATTATTATATTAAAAATATAAATATGTGAACGTAAAATTTGCAATAAAAATATTAATATTCAATACAAATGTAATTAATAATTATAAATTGTATTTATACATTTGAGAAATTATTATTGATACACATTCCTAAGTAATTGTTAGTTTTAATTTATAATAATTTGTACTGTTGCATTTACACTAAATTGTCGTGGAATTATCCTTTTCTTTATGCATAAATTTAAATAAATTTAAAATATTCTAATAATGAATCTATTTAAATATGATGAAACGTGTAATAAATATTATATTGATATTTAATAAAATACTTAATCATTATAAAACCATTGTTAAACACACTGATTGCATTGTTTGGGTGGGTTTCTAAACGAGATTTTACTGATAAAGATGAATACAAAATGAATACTGATTTTAATAAAAAAAGAAAACAAACTCTGAAGCTGAAAGGTGTTCATGCAAACCTGAACACAATAATTTGAAACATTGTGAAGAAACAAACCTCACAATGTTGGAAACCCGGAGTCTGTGTTGTGCACTTTTTTTCGGTTTCTAATTGAGTTTGCTTGCCATTGTTTTTGTTGTGTCAACCCCTCAGACAGCGGAGGCATGATGGCAGGCCGTGCAACGCCTGTACTGGGACCCCAGAAAGCAGTGAGTAAGGGGGTTACCCCTGAGGCACAGAACGAAGCTTCTTCAGATTCTCATTTAAAATGCGTCAGAGTTTACTAGATGAGCTCCAGTCATTCGTCTTCTTGTCGTGGTGTTCGTCGGCAGGCCAAGAGGCTTTTGGGCAGATCGTGGACCGGTGGTCCGAACGGCCCGGCTTCCATACTCAAGGATGGGAACGCGCCATCCAGGAAGATCCTGATCCGCGGCCAGTAAAGTCGAGGCCTGGTTAATCGGGAAGGAGGGCGACACCATCAAACACTGCAGCGTGCGTTAATCCTGTTGAATATTTTCCCACAAGGGTTAATGTTTTGGTGTCAGGTGTTGTGTGACTCTTAAAAAGAATAATTTTTCTCTGCTGGGTTTCATTACTATATGAATCCACAGTTTTGAACAAATCCAGTGAGTCAGTGACTCAGTGAGCTCATTTCCTAAGAGTTCAACTTGCTTCAGTTTCCAAAGTAATTAGCCATTTAAACCAACTGAGTGAGTCAGTGGAGGCAGGTGACTCCTTTGCAAAGACAGTCATTTGCTTGGTTTCCTGAATGAATCCAGCCCATTTGGAACAAATTGGTTGAGTGAATGATCAGTGAATCAGTCATAAAGAGGACATTATCTCTAGCTTCGTTTCTGAATGTATCGCCCTATTTGAAACAAAACACTATTCAAGTGAGTCAGTAGATCAGTGACTCATTCCTAAAGAGCCATTAGCTTTCGTGTTCTGAATGTATCAAACCTTTGAAAAATTCAAAGTGAGTCAGTGATTCAGTGACGTCATGCCACTAGAAGAGCCAGTATCTTCGTTTATGAATGTATCAGCCATTTGAAGACAATTTAACGTGAGTGCAGTGATTTCAGTGACTCATTCATAAAGAGCCATTAGTCTTCGTTTCTGAAGTATCTGCATTTGAACAATTTAAGTGAGGCAGTGATTCAGGGACTCATTCCTAAAGAGCCATTAGCTTCGGTTTATGAATTGTATCAGCCATTTTGTCACAAATTCAAGTGAGTGCACGTGATTCAGTGGACTCATTTCATAAAGACCATTAGCTTCGTTTCTGAATGTATTCAGCCATTTGAACAATTAAGTGAGTCATTGAATGCAGTGGAATCATTCATAAAGATCCATTTAGCTCGTTTCTGAATGTAATCAGCCATTGGAAAAATTTTAAGTGAGTCAGTGAATTCAGTGACACAGTTCATAAAGAGCAATTAGCTTCGTTTCTGAATCTATCAACATTTTGAACCATTCAGGGAGTCATAGATTCAGTTGACTCATTCATATCAGAGCCATTAGCTTTCGTTTCTGATTTTATCAGCCATTTGAACACATTTGACGTGAGTCAGTGATTCAGTGAATCATTCATAAAGAGCAATATAGCTTCGTTCTCTGAATGTATCAGCAATCTTGAACAATGTTGAGTGAGTCAGTGATTCCGTTGACTTCATTTGACAAAGACAGTCATTTGCTTGGATTGCTGAATGTATCAACCATTTGAACCATTCAAGTGAGTCAGTGATTCAGTGACTCATTCATAAAGAGCCATTAGCTTCATTCGGAATGTATCAGCCATTTGAACAATTCAAGTGAGTCAGTGATTCAGTGACTCATTCATCCATAGCCATTATCTTTCGTTTCGAATGTTATCCGCCATTTGAAAAAATTCAAGTGAGTCAGTGAATTTCAGGTGACTCATGCATAAAGAGCCATTATGCGTCGTATTCTGAATGTATCCGCCATTTGAACAATTTTAAGTGGGTCGTGATTCATTGACTCATTTGCAAAGGACAGTAATTTGCATTGGTTTCTGAATAATCAGCTATTTTGTACAAATGGGTTGAGTGAATGACTCAAATGACTTCACTCAATTACGACACTTTAAGCTTGTATTTCATATTCAAAGCGTATCTTTTCATTATCAACAATAATTTTAGATGTTTCAGTATTCAAAAAGCTTTTTTGTAATAATTGACTCACTTGAATTGTACTGTCCTAGTTGGTCGTTTTCAAGTTTAACAAAATAATGACTGAAATGATCTTTTGGGGCTAATGTGCGGCCAGAAACTGATGTGGGCAATTATTTGATACAAAATTAATTTTTATTGTAATTTAATGTTGTTTTTATCACAGGACGAGGACCAGGAGTAAAGATTGATCATGATTCAGGACGCCGCCCGATTGCCCACTGGATCAGACAAACCCTTGATAATGCACTGAGAACCCTTATAAAGTTCAGGCTCGGGGTTGATCA
The DNA here is from genome assembly GCF_018340385.1 of Cyprinus carpio. Classification (NCBI taxonomy): domain Eukaryota; kingdom Metazoa; phylum Chordata; class Actinopteri; order Cypriniformes; family Cyprinidae; genus Cyprinus; species Cyprinus carpio. Next base: position 3,106,073 of record NC_056576.1, on the reverse strand, counting down.
GCGATGGCAGTGTCACCCCCCCCCCCCCCCGGATCCGCGGGGCGGTGGTGTCATGTGACGTCTGACTCTGTAGTGTGCTGTGTGGTAAAGGCAGTCGCCGGGAGCTGGTGGTCCGAGATCATCAGGGAAAAGGATCAGGGAGATGTCCGGAGCGGCCCGCAGTGATTTCGGATCCAGACTGGAGCAGCAGCATCGTGGTAAGACCCGAAAAACCCCCCCTGCTACAGCGCCGGCTCGGTGATGAACGGTCCGCGGGTGCTTATTTGTGGTTTGCTCTCACATGGTGGCAGTGCCCAGATTCGCCGTGGGGGAATCTTCATCGGCAGAAAAGCGGGGAAGATGAGTCAAGACGAGTCCATAACGATGCAGGAGGTCAGGATCCGTTTTAACCCGGTTCAGTTTACAGGCACTCTGCCATCTCGAAAGAAAAACGATATAAGACCTAATCCTACCTTTTTTTTCACAAATATTTTTTGTAAAGATTTTTTTAAATGCTGGAAGTTTTTGAACAGGACGATTTTTACAGTTTATTTTTTTTTTTCCAGGAATTCCTCTTCTGCTTCTCCATCCTGCATTTATTTGATCATAAATAGATAGCAAACCCCAGTAATATTGTGAATATATTTTTAGTCTTTAAAACAGCCTGTTTTCTGTGTGAATCTCTGTTAAATTGAATTTATTTCTGGTGATGTGCGCCTGTATTTTCAGCATCTTCCTCACAGTCTTCGTGGTCACATGATCTTCAGAAATCATTTCTAATATGATGCATTCCTGCTCATAGAAACATTTTATGATTATTATGATCTTCTGATCTGATTGATTTCTATTAAAAGCAACTGTATTAAAGTTTCTCAGTCAAGAACAGAGGGGGGGGGGGGGGGGGGGGGGGGGGGTGACTGTTCCCCCCAAAATAAATTGGTCATCAATGGACTCACTCTCAAGCCTTGTTTAAACCCAAATGTAGTTTTTCTTTCTGCTGGGAACATAAATGTTCTATTGAAGGATGTGGAAAACAAACAGCTGGCTGGTCCCTGGTGACTTCCCATTAGTAACTTTTTTTTTTTTTCTTCTGCTCTCGAAGTCAATGGGGACTCAGCACTGTTTGTTTGGTTACCAACAATTCTCTTATAGCTTCTTTGTGTGTCAGCTCAAGGATACATTAATACAGGTGTTGGTACAACATGAGTGAGTAAATAATGACAGAATTTTCATTTTTTTCTGGGCATGAACTGTCCCTTTAATACAAGCGGCAGCATGTTTATTACTATTAGGATGCTGTCACTTTAAGACACGCATACTAATATACAGCGCGCGAGCCGTTCTCTCAACTACTTTCACTTTAGACTTAACCAACTGTGTTTGATCTGTGTGTCTGTTTCAGGATGAACTGGATCAGTCCGGACCGGATCCGCGTCAGGTCATGGGTCAACGGACCGTGGCGTCAGCTCGGCGGTTCAACCTCATCAATGATCTGGTGAAAACGGACAGGATGCGTCTGGAGCGCCCATCCTAACACTGCTGCGTGACGGAGTCTATTAGAATGCCGTTAGAATATGATACAGTTTAGCATGATCAACATCAGCAAGAGATGCTGCTGTTCCCAATATCGGCACCATATATCATGTTGATTCACTGGTTCCATAAATAAGAATGTAATAATTTGTTACATTTTAGACAGCGTTATTGGTCTGTTTTGATCGTTTCACCACAAAGCAACAGAGAAGTGCTGAGCATCTCTGCAACCACAAATCACTGATTCGTTTCTGAATGAAACCACGTGTGAACAATAGAATGAGTCGGTGTTCAGTGTCATTCATAAAGACAGTCACTCGCTTTGTTTTGACAAAAAAAAACCTTGTTGAATCAAATGAGTCAGTGATTCGGTGACTCATTCATAAAGGACAGTCACTCGCTTTGTTCTGAACCAACCTGAATCAAGTGAGTCGTGATTCGGTGATCATTCATAAAAGACAGTCACTCGCTTGTTTCTGGAACAAAATGAATCAGTGTGAAACAGTGATTCATGACTCATTCATATAAGACAGTTCCCCCCCCCATCGCTTTGTTTCGAACAAACTGAATCAAGTGATCAGTGAATTCGGGATATTCATAAAGACCGTCCCTCGCTGGGTTCTGACACAAAAGAATCAAGTGAAACAGTGATTCGGTGACCTCATTCATAAGGACAGTCACTCGCTTTGTTTCGGACAAAATGAATCAAGTGAGTCAGTGATTCAGTGACTCATTCATGAAGGGACAGTCACCGCTTGGGTTTCTGAACAAAAGATCAAGTGAAACAAGTGATTTCAGATGACTCATTCATAAAAGACAGTTCCACCGCTTGTGTCTGAACAACTGAATCAAAGTGAGTCAGTGATTCGGTGACTCATTCATAACGACAGTCACTCGCTTTGTTCTGAACAAAATGAAGCAAGTGCAACAGTCACTAAGTGATTCGGTGAATCATTCATTAAAAGACAGTCACTCGCTTTGTTTTGAACAAAATGAACAAGTGGAAACAGTGATTCAGTGACTCATTCATAAGCCGTCACTCGCTTGGTTTCTGAAAAAATAAACGAATCAAGTGAGTCAGTGATTCGGTGGACTCATTCAAAAAGGCCAGTCATCGCTTTGTTTTGAACAAACTGACTCAAGTGAGTCAGTGTTCAGGTGACTCATTCATAAAAGACAGTCACTCGCTTTGTTTTGAACAAACTGAATCAAGTGAGTCAAGTGATTCAGTGACTCATTCTAAAGACAGTACTCGCTTTGTTTCTGAACACAAATGAATCAAGTGAGTCAGTGATCGGTGACTCATTCATAAAGGACAGTACCACTCGCTGTGTTTCTGCAACAAACTGAATCAAGTGAGTTCAGTGATTCGGTGACATTATAAAACAGTCACTTCGCTTTGTTTCTGAACCCAAAATGAATCAAGTGAAACAGTGATCGTGACTCATTTCCTATAAGACAGTCACTCGCTTTGTTTCTGAACAAAAGAATCAAGTGAAACAGTGATTCAGTGACTCATTCATAAGACAGTACTCCTTTTGTTTCTGCACAAATGAATCAAGGCGTCAGTGATTCGTTGACTCATTTCAATTAAAGCAGTCATCGCGTGTTTCCGGAACAATACTGAATCAAGTGAGTACAGTGATTCGGGGCTCATCATAAAGACAGTCACTCGCTTTGTTTCTGAACAACTGAATCAAGAGCGTTGATTCAGTGATCATCATAAAGACGTCTCTCGCTTATGTTCTGAACAAAACTGAATCAGTGAGGCAGTGATTCAGTGGGACTCATTCATAAGACAGCAAGCGCTTGTTTCTGAACAAAATGAATCAAGTGAAACAGTGATTTCAGTGACCTATTATAAGGACCAGTACTCGCTTTGTTTCTGAACAAAATGAAGCAAGTGAGTCGTGATTCAGTGACTCATTCAGGAAGACAGAAAAAAAAAAACTTCACACTGCGTCTCAATGTTCATACTATCCATCCTAAATAGTTTGTGAGATTAGAATAAGGTGTCCCAAAGCAAAGTATGTTTGAAAAAGAGCGGCATCGGTTGAGTGATTGATTCAATGACTCGCTTATTAATAACATGACTAGCTTTAGGGTATCGCTTCTTTAAGTCATTTCAAATCTCAATAATTCATTATAAGATTCATTGATACCCATTGTATTATCATTATTCATGCATGTTTGAGTCATTTTCTTTTCTAAAGCTGTACGTTTTTTTGTAATGTCTATTCAATGCTTTTCTTATTTAATACAATAGTGTCTTATAAATGATCTTTTGGAGTCTAATTTGTCAGCCAGGACTTGATTATGTAATGAGTAAGGTTATATATTTGGAAGGTTTGGCAGCCCTGATTCATGTGTTGTGTCTGGTGTTCAGGAGCGCGATGGGTTCGGAGGCCCGGTTGGACCCAGAGGTCGCGGCAGAGGTCGTGGCGATGGGAGCATGGGAAACTCCTGGCGGACTGCAGGGAAGTGACCTACACATACCAGCTCGATAAGTGCGGCCTTGTGATCGGGAAAGGTTAGGAACTTCATCTGCATTAAGCTTCTATTAAAGCAGCTCTATAAGTAACGTCACCAGCAATCGTTCAAGAGTACGAGTACAGGAGGCGTTTCATTTACATTTGTATTTAACAAACAATGTTCTTGCAAGGAGCATTGATTCATTAACAGATTTAATTTAGAGTCAGTTTTTGGTTGGTTTTTTTTTTTTTTTGTGTGAAATGCAGTTTTTACTTTCCCTTAAATACTCAAAAGATGCATATTTTTTTCCAAAATGTCACTGTGTATAAAATGACCCGTTGTACGTGCTCACTCTGTAGGGAGCTTTTGGGCTCTGTATTGCACTACCCATGGGGTGAAACATCATCTGGGTGGTCTGAAAACATGAATGATTCCTGAATAAACCGCTTGACGTTCACAACCTTTCCCACCATTGACATTAACTGAAATAAAGTAGAACACAAACTTTAGCTGGTTTCCCATTTCTCACTGTCTTTTTAAAGTTGAAGTACTTACATTAAATAAGCTAAAAACCTAATAAAAACAATAGATGTACTTAAAAAAAAAAAAAAAAACTATCTTAAAAATGCCAAAAGCACAACAAAGTTATTAAAATAAAAACATTAAATTATTTTACCATTTTAGCAGTTTTATTTGGGGGGATGCACTTGTATTGTTGGTTTGCTTGTTCTTGAAAGTTGTAACCGTTATTTTATTTTTATTTATTTTATCATATTTTTTTTTTTTTTGTGTTTTTGGTATTTTTTTGTTTCAAGTTATTTTATTTTATTTTTTTAAATTGTTTTATTAAGGTTTAGTTATATTAGTTTTAGGAATATTTTAGGAAACTTAAAACAGCGCTTGGCGACTAACTTAAAGTAAGTTGAGGTTGAGTACCGAAAATAAACAAAAACCTAATAAAAACTTTAAAAAAAAAAATAAAAATTGACAAAACCATGACAATCTTACTAACTAAACCTTTAACAAAAATTAAAATGAAAATCAGAAAAGATAAAAAATCTAATATTTGTGTAGTGTGTGTAGGCTGTAGAAACTGTTTTGGTGTAGTAAAATTTCAGTTTTTTTTTTTTTTCTTTTTTTTATTTATTTTTTTTATTTATTTTTTCTTTTTTTTTTTTTTTTTTTTTTTGGAATTGGCGGCATGTTACTTTTTAGTCATTCATTTATGGCACATACCAAACAATTAATAAACATTTTTTCTTTGGGTTTGTTTATAAAGGCAGGTAATTTTAATGTGTGCATTGTGATTTATCAGTCCGCACTCGAGTTCGCTCCAGATTCGGTTTTGCATGAATTATCCATGTGTATTGATGTCAGATCCGTGGTTCTCTGACCTCGGTGAGACACAAAGATCTCATTGGTAGACGCGCTTTTCCAGTGCGAGGTGAAGACCAGCAGCAGCAAGCGGCTCACGGCTTTACAACCAGCCTCCGTTCAACTGAACCAGTCGGCTCGTTATTTATTTATCTGCCCTTCTCGTCTGACACCACTGGAGTCATAATGGCTTCATTAAATGCACAGCGTTAAATAGTTTGACAATAGCGTGATTTTTTGGTTTGGACCCGCGCGCTCACATCGACCCGCCGCGGGAGGAGTGGTTTAGGATTAGGGTTTTCAGTCGTCGGGTCAGTCGTGGTTCAAACCGCCTGGATTCTTCAGTTCCATACACACCATGCTTTTCTGTGGTTGAACAGCAGACGAAAACCTTGATGATTTAACCATTCAGGTCTGTCAGTCTCTGACATTATTTATTTTATAATTTTGTTTTTTTAACTATCTTTTTTGTCCAATCTTATTTGCTATTTAGTGAGCAGATACTATGCACCTGTATTTAATGTTTGCACGTAATGTTTCTGACTGGTTATTTAATTTTAGAATTTTTTTATTTGTTTTTATTAATCTTTTATTTTACTAATTTTAGCAGGTGTTATGTGCTTGTATTGGTTTTGTTTTGCTTATTTTATCTGGTTAAATCATGAAATCTAGGTAAACTTCCCCTTGTGTCCATTTTTTTTTTTTAAACTGGTGTTAAGGTGTTTTGTACCTGTATTTTTATGCTTGATTGTCCCTGATGTTTCTAACTGGTTAAATCATGAAATCTAGGTAAACTTCCCAGTAGTTCAAGCTTCAAACAGGGCATATTGCAGGTGATGGATCTTGTTAATGGGTCGTGCTTGTGTGTTGTGCTCAGGTGGAGAGACCATAAAGAGCATCAACCAGCAGTCCGGAGCTCCTGTTGGAGCTGCAGAGAAATCCTCCCTCCGAAACACCGACCCCAACTGTCCGGGATCTTCTCCATCCGTGGTCTCTCACTCTAGCATGATGGATGTATGGCACTTGTACACCGCTGATCGACGAAGAAGATCTCGGGGTGAGGATTCCGGCCCTGCTCCCGCATTCTTACTGCGTTTGCAGGCTTGTGCACACAGTACGTGTTCAAAAGATCTTCTTCCAAACTTTTAATTTGTTTTGTTTGTTTAACGAAGTCGCTTCTGCCTCCAGCGAGTGCTGCTTCTTATTTGATCCCACAACTACATCGTATATCACCCACATTTCGTTAAATACCCTCCTTTATTATAATGCTTAAAACCGCTGGTTTCCTATGTGAATAACTCTGTTAAAGTGCTAATTTATTTCTGTGATGCTCGCCAGCAGCTTGTATTGCTGCACGCATCATTACCTCCAGGTCTTCCCCATGTGTACACATGATCTTACAGTTGCACACATTCATCTAATAGGATGGATTTGCTGCTCAAGAAACCACCTTTTCTGATTATTATCAATGTTGCAACACAGGTGTCGTGCTCGCATCTATAATACTTGTTTGTGGGAAACCTTGTTCGATACATTTTATCTCTTCTCATTTGCGCCCTCTTCCACAAGTTATTGCACACACCCGTATTCCAATTGTCCTTTTTTCATAAGAATCAGCGTGTATTCTTCAATCCCGCTTGTGTAGCAAATCTTCCTTCTGCACCCCTCACATTATCAATATTTATCTTTACCTGACTACTGACATAAATCATTACATGCATGAATCCCATAAAATTATTGAACTTTATTACAAATAACAAATATATATTACTGACCTTGAAGACTTCAAGCAGATGGCCAAGTTGAGTTGATGTAGAGGTTCCTCATTCATGAGTGAGGACTGATTGAGTTTCAGGTCGCTCTGATGGACTGATTTAGCTCTTCTCCTCATGTTCGGGCGACGGATGGGTTTTAGGAAAGCCAGCAGTTTTTGGACTCAGTTCCTTTCAACCAAGGACCCGAGATACTCTCATCAGAAGTGATGTGTCCTTCCTTCCTCTTCCTTTATTCCATCTCTGCCAGTGAGGTTATTCATGACTAAGAGCTTAAGTTTCAAGTTTATTTTTAGTCTGAGAGTTAAAAGCAGAAAAATAGTTTCCCTCCAAGCAGGCATGATGTGTTTTTTGTGCTTAGTTCTGAGTATCTCAAAACCGAAGATTTCGTAGGTCAATTTGAATGCCATTGCATTTGGCCTGTGGCATGCTCACACGATTGCTAATGTGATAGTGATTTACACTTAGTCGTGTTTATTCAAACTACCATATAGTTCAGTTTATTGTTGTATTCATTTTGAGACAACAATATTGTACATGCTTTATGATCCATCATCACACATAAAACTCCACCTAGCTCCGGACCCTCAAGTCCCCTCAGAACTGTTGAGCGTCTCTGAATGAACCACACCAGCGGTGACTTTGTTTCTGAATGGAATCCCTGTTTCTAAAACTAATCGACTTGATGTCAAACGATTCAAGACTCATTTTCATAAAGAAGTCATGATTTGAAACACATCCAGCTTGAGTGAATATTGATCAAATCAGTTGAGCGAGTGATCAATGACTCATTCATAAAGATCACTGATTTGAACACAATCAGTTGAGCGAGGTGATTCGATGTCTCATTCAGAGTCAACTGATTTGAATAAATCAGTTGGAGTCGACATATTGGAACAATTCAGTTGAGTCGTAAGTGAGTCTAATGACTCAATCATAAAGAGTTCACTGCTTTGAAACAAATCAGTTGAGCGACTATTGAATCAAATCAGTGAGCGAGTGATTCTATTATGTCATCTCATAAGATTCACTCTAATAGACGTAGTTCTCGTTCCTTGAACGTCAAATCAGTGACTTCCACCCTGCCGATGTGACTGAGTCCCACGCAACTCAGTTGCTATCCTCATTCAATAAATCAGACGAGCCACTGTATTGAACACCCTTTCATAATTCATCCACTGTTGAGCGAATATCTGAACCCAAATTCAGTGAGGCGAGTTGATTCAATGACTCATTCATAAAAAGCGCAACTGATTTGAACAAATCAGTTGAGCGACGGATTCATCTGAGCTAATTCATAAAAACAGTCACTGATTTGAACAAATCAGTTGGGAGCGATTTGATTCAATGACTCCACATTCATAAAAAGTCACTGATTTTGAACAAATCAGTTGAGCGATTGATTCAAGGACTCATTCATAAAGCAGTCAATGATTTGAACACAAATCATTTGAGCGAGTGATTCAATGACTCATTCATAACAAGTCACTGATTTGAAAACAAAATCAGGTGGAGCGAGTGATTCAATGACTCATTTAACAAAATAATGACTTTAAATGGTCTTTTGGGGGGTGATTTCTCAGCCAGAATCGATGTGATTAGTTAATTAGCACATAGTGTAATTAAGTAAAAATCACTTGATAGCCCTAATGATTCGATGAACCTCTCAGACCCCCCAACCCCTCTCAGTACTCGGAAGCGTGCCAGATGAAATGGTTGTTCTGTGTGAGTGTTTTGTAATGATGTTTTTTGTGTGCCAAGTGGGCCTCAGACGTTCTACAGACTTGAGTTTTGGGAACACCCCACGTACCAACCTGCTGCGCAGCCCTCAGAGCCAGCCATGACCCCAGTAAGATCTCACTCAGCAGTGCTACATCACTGTTTTCTTCTGAGGAAACAGAACTTGTCCTAAGATTAATGTTAGTTTTGTTCCTTTCAGGTCATACAATGGATCCCAGACCTGTCCAGGATGGACTATTCCAAAGCCTGGGAGCATTAATTATAAAAAGCTAGGAAAGTGCCCTCTGAAAAACCTTCGCTGTGTTATCTCAGTGTGAACGTCACGAAGGTTTGGGTGAGAGCCAGGGGCTTCTCCAAGGGATGCCAGCTGAGATGGTTTCATTTGCCTGGCCATCAGCTTCTCCGGGCTTGCTGGGTTATTTTCTGCCCACTCACAACGCAAAAAAGCCCAACAAGGAAGTGATCCTGTCACTCTTTTTGATTTTCTGATGATGTCCTGATCACAGCGAGACTGAGTTTTTGTGTTGTGTCTGTGCCGAGTCAACAGAACCAAGGCCAGAGCCAGCCGCGCTCGGACACCAGCAAGCGTGGGGAGGACGTATTAAAAGAAACAGAGTAAGAGAAGTCTGTTCCTCCCTGACCCTGTCAACTCAAAACCCAGCTGGACTTCATGTTCTCATCCCTTTGTGTTGTTATGTGTGTGTGTGCAGCTCAGCGCGCGGTCCCCTGGATCTCAGCAGAGCTCTCCTCTAAGGACTATAGCGCCTGCCCCCCGGGTGGAGTACTACAGAAGCAAGGGGGCGATTACGGTCAGGGACAGACTCCAGGCTCCCGGCTCCCTGTAATAACAACCCTTACAATCACCACACACAGCATGGATCATATAATATTAGCAACATACACTAACGGTCAGTAAGTGTTGCACCAGAATTAAGATTTTTCTAACTTCCATAGAAAACTTTTCCCTTCTTCTTTCCCTTATCCCTTTCGTTGGTTGACTCCTCACAATTAAATTTGTAAAATTGCTTCACCCACCCCATCATGATTGCAACTTGTACTAAACAGCTGTTTGCTGATGGGAATATCTGTTTACAATGCTAATTTATTCTGTGATGTGCAGCTTGTATTTTTCAGAATCACTTACCTTTCCAGTCTTTCAGTGTCACATGATCTCTAGTTATTACACTTATTTCACTCTTCTAAATCATCGCCTACCATTATTTTTCTTGTTTGTCGATACTTTCACACGCCAGGTAAAACTACCGAAGAATTTAATACTTTTGTTTCATCAAGAACTTTTATTAAATTGTTTAAAACCGTGACACCTAAAATCATAGTTATAATGTTACAGAAGATTTCTTATTTTGAAATAAATGCTGTTCTTTTTGAACTTGTCTATTCATCTGTGAATCTGAAAAAATAAATTTGATCAACAGTTTCCCACAAAAATATCTGTTTTCAACATTGATAATGTTTCTTGTTAATAGCGCATCGCGATCATAGACACTGGCCCCCCAACTGCTTAAGCTCATGTCCCAGCATGATCATCTTCTTTAGCAATGATTTCACGAACGTCACCTCTGTTGACACTGAAAGACTGGAGTAATGACTGCCTGCTAAATACAGCTGCCACATCACAGAAATAAATTACACTTTAACAAGAGTATTCACATCTAATAACTGCTGTTTTAGATTTGTAAAAAATATTCTAATCCATTTTTACTGTATTTTTGATTGAATTATTTTCAGAAAGCATTATCATGCATCAAAGTGTGTGTGTTGCTCTGACGTTCCTGCTGTGTTTTCTCTCTGTGCATGCCAGCCGCCCCCCTACTTCATTCCTACATAGCCCCCCCCTGGCCTGCTGGGTACTGCATTTGACCCTTCCTACGTTGCTAAGATTTTTGACTTTCTACCTGCGCAGTGTCCCGCCGAACACGCACACTTTTGTAACAGAGGTTTCTTAGAATTTGCAAGCCTTGAAGACTTTTACTTTTTTTTCTTTAGTGTAGAAAACACTAGCTGTAGAATGGACTTATATGATTTGAACAAAGAGAAAACTATTTTCTAAATCAGGACTATCAAATTGTTACTAAATACTTGGGTACACATTATTCATATGGGCGATTTCAGGGATCCCTTTTGGACCGTTTCCGAGTTGGTTTGTTTTATCTTTTTTCTTCCTTTTTACATTCAACGATATATATATATTAGATGTGTATCGCCAAAACGAACCCCGGAGTTCGCGGCGTTTACATCGAGTCGCGCAATATAATCGCTTATTTTTTCTTAGTTCTGTTGCAATAAAAATGATCCGAGGGCTTAGCAGTCTTGAATTAGTTATCGTTTCGTTTTGTCGTGAAGTGTTTTAAGAATGGTGGTACACAAAATGTTTTCTTTTTTGTTCCTTCTACATAAAGCATTTAATTCAGTCGTGCGTCCCCCCCTTTTCACCCGTCGCCTTTGGTGCTTGCCCGGCGCGTCTGAGATGAAAAACTGTGATGTTTTGTTACAGAAAATATGCTTTTGTTACCTCGAGAAACGCAACGCCGCCGATGATTGATGATGATGTAATTCCCTCATGTACTTTGTATTGTTTTCATTGTCATTTTATTGTACTCTGGTTTAAAAAGGGTGCAATATCTTATTTCTTTTTTTTTTTTTTTTTTTGAAACAAAGATGGTTTCCTCTAAATATTTTGACAGATCGTTAACTTTGTAGTTTTTTGTAGTCGTATGAAAATGTAACGGATAATTTTTTATTACGGTGATTTGGGCGGGAAAAGCGTAAGTTGAGGTGTTTTTTTTTTTTGCCTTTGCTCTCTTGTAAAAACTATGTATGTATGCTCAGATACGGGTTGACTAAATACTTTATTTAAAAAAACTATATATATAATTAAATCAAAGACTTTTTTGTTCCTGCATTCTTTACCAGGAAAAAACTGTCCCTGTTTTTTCTGTTCTTTTGTCATATGGAAATTTTGTCCAAAGATTGTGAATGTGTAATTTGAAATTTGATTGTTGCATCTTGTTGACGGATGAGAAGTTTTATGTGTGTGTAGTTCTGTAAACTTCGACTTCCCAAGCGTTTCAAGACTGCTCAAGCCTTCGGAGAGCCTACCTGTGTATTAATTAGCTTGTAGTTTTTTATATTCCCGAGTATTGGAAGATCCAACGTTCTCGTCTTATTCTGATCCGCCGGTCTCTCCCTCCCGGCATCAGTACACACTGTACAGTCCCGATCCCGTCTAATTTTTAAATTCTGATTTGCTTTCTAACTCTGTGTGATCTAAATAGTATGATTTTGTATTGATTAGCCTCCTTACCAAATATTTGTTTTATCTAGTATTACTTCATTTGCCTTAATGAAAAAGGGATATTATAATTTTCAAAAATGTTTAATTTTTAGTGTTTCTTTCTTCCCTCATGTGTACAGGTAACCATGTTTAAAATGATTGAAAGACTAATGACTTTTTTTGGTGCTTTTCTTTGCGTGCTTCCTGGTTTTTGTCTGTAATCTGTTCTCAGATTCAAGTCCTTGCTGCTTTATAATCTATGATGGCTGTGGAAAGCAATTCAAAACGTGGTAAAGATTTTATGCTAGTCTAGAGATAGTTCACCCAAAATGATGAAATAAATGTGCCTCATTCTCAGTTTCATCTGAGATCAGGATTGAGTGTGTTTCTTTCGTCAGGTTTGTAGAAATGTAGCACTGCATCAGCGTCTCAGCAATGGATGACTCTGCAGTGAATGGGTGCCGTCGAGAATGAGAGTCCAAACAGCTGATAAAACAACATCACAATAATCCACAGTAATCCACAGCACTCCAGTCCATCAGTGACACATCTGGAGAAGACAAAAGATGAAACACACATGCAGCATTAAGACTGTTTTTAACTCAAATACATATAGTCTATAATCCATAATAACACTTCCTCCAGTGAAAAAGTGTTCTGGTGTGAATCAGAGAGAAAATCTGCACAGATCGACAGCAGCGTTTAAACCAGTCTAAAACATCATAATGCATGTGTCTGCGATTTTGATGTGAGACGACAAGCAGCAGCTGCACTTTTTTCACTGGAGGAAGTGTTAGTATTGGATTATATGACTCTAGTGTATTTTGACTTCTGTTGCCTAAAAACATACTTAATGCTGGTGATGTGTTCTGTTTTTCCTGTTCGTTGTCTGCTCACACACGATGTTCCACTGATGGACTCCTGGAGTGGCCTGTGGATTACTTGTGGATTATTGTGATGTTTTTTTACCAGCTGTTTGGACTCTCATTCTGATGCGGCACCCATTTCACTGCAGAGCATCCAGTGCTGAGGACATTGTTGCAGGTGCTACATTTCTACAAACCTGATGAACCGAAACAAACTCATCCTGATCTCAGATGACCCAGAGGATGCAGAGCAGTTGTAACGCCCAGCATCCCTTTATAGTTTAATGGTGAATTATTCCTAATAATAAGCCCACCCTGTGATTTTTTTTTAAGAGTGTAGTGTAATGCATCTGCGTGTTGGTGTCTGGTTTAATTGAATGCGTTGTGGTGTGTGTGTGTGTGTGTGTGTTTAGTGAGAGGTGGTTTGTGGGGAGGATTCATTGGTCTAAATGGATTTTTAAACACAGATGAGTTTCCTTTATTCTGCCCTCAGGCGTCCAGAGCTGCTGATAACACACTCGACTACAGGGAGTGGCAGCTGTGTGGTGGTGTGTGAGAGAGAGACACGAGAGAGTTTGCTGTGTCTGTTTTGTGAGAGAGAGACAACTAGAGTGTGTGTGTGTGTGTGTGATAGAGAGAGAGACTGAGTGTGAGAGTATGTGTATGTTTGTGAGAGAGCGAGAGTGTGTGTGGGGTGTGTGTGTGTGAGAGAGAGAGAGAGTATGAGAGAGAGTGTGTGTTGTGTTTTTTTTTTTTGTTTGGTGGTGAGTGTGTGTCGGTGAGAGAGATAGAGAGAGAGACATGTGTGTGTGTGAGAGGGAGAGAGAGTTTGTGTGTGTTGAGAGAGAGTGTTGTGTGTGTGTTTTGTCTCCATTGTGTTTCATTTTTCTATTTTATCAATGATTTTCTCTGTGGCTGGCTGCTAGTGCTGAATGTAAGTGTAACTTAGAGTAATAATGTGTGTCTGAATAAGTTAAATGTTTCAGTGAATGAATAGTAATAGTTTAAAAATCTGGGGGATGAATGTAATTTAAGACCGATTTCCACATGCGTATGGTGAAATATTTTTTTATTGCAAAGACTATCAATTCAAGAGCATTACAGGTTTATTTATTCCAGGGATTTTGTTTGAACATAACAGTTGCCCTGTCACATCACATTTAGTGTCTCTTTAACCACTTTGTTATCGTGGAGTGGGTTTTGGGGTGGTGTGTGTGTGTGAACAGAGTGAAATGTGGTGATGTGGAGTGTTGTGTGTGAGCGACGTGTGTGTGAGTGCTGTGTGTGAGAGGAGTGTGTGTGTGTGAGTGTGTCGGTGAGAGCGTGTCCTGATGAGAGCGTGTGTGTGTGTGAGTGGTGTGTGGAGAGATTGTGTTCTCTGTTTTGTGGGAGCAGAAGAGTGTGGTGCGTGTGTGTGGCGTGTGATGAGTGCGTGTGTGTGTGAGAGAGTGTGTGTGAGTGGTGTGTGTGCTGTGTGTGTGATGAGAGGTGTGTGTGGTGATGTGTGGTTGAGCGAGTGTGGCGAGTGAGTGTGTGTAATGAGGGTGAGTGCTGTGTGTGTGAGAGAGTGTGGGTGAGTGAGTGTGTGTGTGAGAGAGGGTGTGTGATGTGTGCGTACCTTGATTTCTTCCCCAAAAAGCCTGATTATGAGTGTCTCTGTTCCTCTGATGATCTCCAGTGTACCGCGGCTCCTGCTCAGAACAGCACGACAGATTGATTTGCATCAGATGAAAGGGAACCTGCGGGATGAGAATGGATTAAAGATGTTCTCCTGCTGGAGGAAAGTGAGAAAACGCTCGTTTCAAACTCTCCACCAATCCAGAGAAGAAAAGGCTCACAAAGCCGGTGTGCGACTGAACGCTGGGCTTCATATGAGCACCGATGAACGTTAATCTGCTGCGTTTCAAAAGAAAAAAAAGTGCATCAAGAGACAAATACTTAGTGCATAATATAATGTATGTCACAAATTCGCAATGTGAGACAATAGTTTCTGTTTCTGTACAGACACAAAGTTGAGCCTACAGAGAAGCTATTGAACATTTACATCGCACTGTATATATAGTATGAATAACGCATATGCATTTACATATATATATATTCTTAATTATTTGATATACTATAAATAATGCAAATGCATTAAAATATAAAACTGGCTGTATATATAAATTTCATATATGAATTTCAGATTATATAGGCTATATTTTATCTAATATATTAATTTTATATTTTGTATAGTGTATAAATAGACACTGGTTATATTCCATTCATATTTTGAAGTTTTACTCTAATATGTAAAGTTAATATTCTATAATATAAATGCATATGCACCTGGGATTTAAATGTTCTTATGGTTATTATTTAAAATTTAGGCTATATATAAATGATACATTTAAATGTTGTTTGTGTGTGTGATTAAAAACTTATATGAGTATATCATTACGTTTTAGTATAATGGATATGCCTTAAAATAAATAAGTGCATAAACTGAAACTATATCAATTTCATATTCTATATATGGTACTGAATAATGCTTGGCATAATGCAATACAAATACATTACAATTCTTGAAGAATCTTAGATTACTCGTTGAAATACATAAGCTGTAATGGACATTATGACCCTGTATAGATAGTGTCAAAATATATATAGTCCTATATATATAATTTTGTAAGCATATTTTACGTCATTGCCTCATTGTAAACTTAGAATGACACTTGTAAATACTTATATATTTAGACACAAAAAAAACTGCAAGCCAGAGCAAGTGGAGTGAAATGTAGGAATAATTGTATGTCATGCAGAAGACGGTGTGTTATGTGTTGAGGTTAATAAACAGCTGGTTAAATGTGTGAAAGAAGTGGTTGGCGGCTGTGATGTGTTAAGAAGCCTCTGTACAGGTGTTGAGCCACTTATGTGATATTATCTCTCCTCTCTCCACTCTCTCTCTCTCTCTCTCTTATATCTGTCTGTTCCTTGTTATGTTAAACATGAGTTTTTCTGGTTTTACTTGTTTTTCTCTGTCTTTTTCCTTTCGTTCGTGTGTGTGTGTGTGAGTGTTTTTTCCTTTCGTTCGTGTGTGTGTGTGTGTGTGTGTGTGGTGTGTGTGGGTCGGGGGGTCCCAGTAATAATTAAACGAATTAGAGGGCTCAGAGCCCAGGCTGCTATAAGTGGAGCTGATCCGGAGGGAGCGCATCATAGTCCCGCACACAATTGGTTTTCGGTTCTGCCGAGCGGAGGCGCTCGCGCTGAAGTCCAGGTTCAGGTCTCAGCTGGGTGGAGATCATCACCTCTGATTCCCTGCACAGCTTCCTGTAGCGGCCGATGGAGGAAACGTGCTGGTAGAGAATCCGGTGCGAGGGAGGCCAGAGGACCGCGTTCACACCCGCCGAGGGCTCTGGCGCAGTCCCTTCACCGGAGTGTAATGCGCTGCTGGGGGGCGTCCCATCACTGTTTCCCAGTCAGCGTCAATGACAGAAGCGTCCCCAATTTACCGCGAACTTACACTATTTGTGAAAATATCCGTTCGATGTTTATGTTTTTCTAAAGTTTAAACCTAACGATTAAATATTAATGATATGATTCGATTGCATTTTAAGTGGTGCTGTCGCAACCTTTACACAGCGTTCTTTAAGTTTCCGGATTAAGTTGATGGTAAAAGCGCGAAAAAGTTTGTTGTTTTTTTTTCAAGAAATTAGAATTTCATGACTGTTAGATTTCAAATGCTGAGAAGGAAATGTTATTTTGTAATTGTTAGATTATTGGTTTTTGTTTATTAAAAATGTTCGATGTAATCAAACTAGAATTAAAAGGAATCGGACAAATAAAACCGTTTTGGTACAATTTCGCAAATAAAAAACGGCATGTTTTTTTTTGGTTTTTCCGCGTTTTATTTATATTTTGTATATTTGGTTGTTTTTTTTTCCTTCTTTTTATTTTGCCGTCAATAAAAATGATTTAATTTGTGTTAAGTCCGGGAAAAGACGGGTACACCGCACGATTTGTTTTTTCCGGACGAAACTCGTCCGTGATCTGTCGGTGGAACAAACTCTCTCTCGTCGCTGGGAATTGGTCTTCCCAAGCTCCTCAAGGATGTAAGTTCTCCAGCATTAGTCTCCTTTCTTTGGCTCCATTGAACGGCGTTTAAGGGCGGTGGTAAAGGTGGCTCTCGCACCGCGCGTTCGCGTTGTGTAACCAACCGCGGACTGAAATGAAGGCGGCTTTAAATTCATTTGGTTTAACTTTGTGCTTGACCTGAGAAAGCCCAGATAAAAAGATCCCCATTCTCGCATTCACGGATCTTCTGGACAAGCTCGCTGGCATCTCCCGCTCTCCTCCAGTAACCACCGGGAACGGCTCTTTCTGTCCTCATTCACGTGCATGTCAAGCAGATAATCGCCCTTTCCAGCTTTGTGATTCAGCGAAATTCCTGCGTGTTTTTACACAAGCCATCGCTTCATTTCACTCACATTTATTGCTACAAACGTGCTGAAAGGATAATGAATGTGGAGTGAGTCAGTGGAGAATAACGAGTGGGTCAGTGCAAGCGGAACGAATGCGTTCTTCAGACCGCTTTCTGTTCGCAACAAAACGCGCGATTCTTTGAGGTTTTGACGTTAAATGCGAGCGTCTTTCCTTCTTTTCTTTTGTCGCTTTCAATGCGCTTTTTACAGTTTTTCCCTCCCCAACATTTAACGACACTTAATTCCGGTTAAATAGTAGTTCTTTTCGTGGACCAAGCCAATAATAAAGGGGATTCATTTCATTCATGTCGTGTCGACGCGTCTGCCAACAGTGTGATTACAAAGATGAGCCTTTTATTTATTCATGATTTATCTCATAAAATCAGGAATACACGAATGAAATCATCGAAACTGTTTTTATTAACGCGGATTCGTTCTTTTAAAATGATTTAGCTAAAAAGTTGGATTATTTATCAAAATGTGAACATGAACAGCAGCATAACAACACTATTACCAAAATGTTTGAACCAAAACAAGCAAAAACGATTCGTTTAAATATTAATTCGTTTACAAACTCGATTAAAAGTTCAAATCAATGTAAAACGTTTGTATTGATATTTTTTGCAAGTCTTAGTAAAAAAAGTTCATGTTATATGTTAATATTGCTTCTTCTTTATGTGATTTGTAGGATATATTAACCGACTACATATTATCGTATATCACATGTTCTTTTTCTTATACCTTATCGCATTTAAATTCTGATCATTGAAAAAAAATAATACTACATTTTGTAGGGTAAGTGGGCTGCAATCAATTATATTTTAGCTACATTTTAAATAAACAAATTTATTTGCCTAACGTTCAGCACAAATGTGTTTATTTTAAACTGTGCTAAAATTGATTTCAACCACTTACTACGTTGAAAAAATGATAATAAATTCAAATGAATCCATTTTTTTTTCAGTTGAGCAGTAAAGTAAGATTCAAACCCGGTCAGTATGTTTATAAATGCACAGATTATATATTTTTATAATTAACTCTATAATTATTTAGCATGTTATTTAAGGTTCCAAAACAGGGGTTTCCACAGTGATGCATTAGAAGAACCATTTTTTTCCTTAGTGTTGAAAACATAATCTAACGAAGATTTGAAATAACACAGAATGATGTTTATTGATATTGATGGTGCCGCGTTGTTCCTGCAGAGGTGCAGAAGCTGTCTAGTCCTGGTCCTGCCCAGCGAGGTCCCTCATCGCCCAGAGCTCAGTCCCTGTGAGCAGGTCGTTGGATTTTTCTCCAAGAACCTGGATCAAAGCTGGTGGCACTGATATGGGCCCTTTCTCTGGGAGGTCGTGTCCCCCCGAGCACGTGGACCTGCGGAAAGAACACACTACCCTCATGTGGGAGGTGTTGTGTGTGTGCCTCATTAATTCTGTCTGAGACTGGTTTAAATTAAGTGGTTTAATGAAGAGATTTGGTTGAAAAATGGTGTGTGTGTTCAGGTGTTTAATGAGGACGTCACAGTGCGCTGCTTCAACGATGCCAGCAGGAAGGACCAGGCGCAGCTGGATGACCTACATTAGATGTGCCCGGAGACGAGGCAGGAGGCAGAACCTGGAGGTGCTTTCAGATCGGCAGCAGCATCTTCTACAGAGCTCCTGGGAGGTCATGCGGCTTCTGTTGTCTCTCTTTAGATCTGCTGATGCACTGCTTGGGGGAAAAAACCCTTGGGATGTGTTTGATGGAACACAGTGATCAGCAGTGGAATTTAATATGGAAATAAACCATATTTTAGTATTTTAAAATGTAAAACAAAGACAATTACAAACAATTAGGAAGAAAAATTGTCCGTTGTTTTGTGTGTGTGTTTTTTATGATTTTGGCTGTGTTAATGCAAGCAACATAAAATTATTTTTATCAGAATTTTAATATTTCACGCTTATTTAAACATATTTCACTCTAGTTACAATAAAATAAGTGTGTGTGTGTGTGTGTGTGTGTGTGTGGTTTCTACTTAACTGTAATAACTCTGAATCAGATCACAAATTATGTTAAAACAGGGTTGCAAAAAATTGTGCAATATGCAATTTCAAATATAATATATAATGTAGCCCCATATAAATTTAAATATTTTCACAATTACATAAAATTATGAGGAAATATTGTCAATGGATAACATTTTTTTTTTGTTTCGTTATTTTATCATTATTATGGTTGTGTTAATGCAAACCAGCATTAAAAACAGCCAAAAATGTTATTTTTATTGGAATTTTAGTATTTTAGCATTCACATTCCTTTTTTCATAAATCTATTTCACTTTAAAGTAACAATAAAAAATAGTTTTGTGACATTTTGGTAAAACAAACTGGCATTAAATTGGGTTAAAATCCTGACAATTAAATAATTTTTGGTAGTTATGATAAGGATAGATGATGATATAAAAAACTGTCAGTGGAAAAAATATTAATATATCATTTTTTGACAGACATTTTTGTCCTCTAAAGGTCTCTGTGTAACTTTCTGGAAATTGATGCACAAGGGATTCATTTATAAGAAAAAAAACGAAAAGAAAAAAACAAAAAACAAAATGAGTATTATGGAGTCAGGATGGTCAGATGATTGGTATTGTGGATAAATATCACAAATTATTTAAATTGGACAAATACAAAATATCAAATCAAATCAAAGTTACAAACAAACAATCCACCAACAACACTAGTAGAGCGTTTCATGTCAGAGTTTATCTAGTCTTTAATATTGTTCTCAAACCATGTAGCACAACAAACATTATTCCACTTAT
Organism: Cyprinus carpio; assembly: GCF_018340385.1. Taxonomy (NCBI): domain Eukaryota; kingdom Metazoa; phylum Chordata; class Actinopteri; order Cypriniformes; family Cyprinidae; genus Cyprinus; species Cyprinus carpio. Next base: position 3,085,782 of record NC_056576.1, on the reverse strand, counting down.
ATGACATAATTAATGGGAAAAGTTTTCCTTGAACACATATAGCACATGTCTTTTACATGTTTCTAACCGCAAAACAGCAAAATAAAATTAAAAAAAAACTCCCACAAAATTTTCAACAAGATAAAAAAAAAAAATCAATACCGACAGTAAAACAAAAAAATATAGCACATGTCATGTGTTTACTGTAAAGATGACGCCTGAGTGTTTGTGTTTCGCAGACTATTCCCTCCCGTAGAAGCAGGACAAACGCCACTGGTTTGGTATGGAATTCCCACAACACTTTCCTGGGTATTCCTGTGTTTCCAGGCGAAGAGGAGGAGCACCAAAAGAAGAAGAGCGGTATGTGTTCACCCTTGCAGCTTCTGCTGATAACAATCACAGCCCGTCTCAGATTTACATTCATTAAGTGTTCTGTAGCTTGTATTGCTGGTTTAAGAGCTTTGAGGAAGATTGCTCACCACAATTAAAATCCATCTGTGAGAGACGTGTACACGTGTGCCCTCTGGTGGTGCATTGTGGGATTGCTGTCCACATTTGACATCCCATAATGTTTAAAGAACAATATTTGTCTAGCTATTATTTTACACTTTCATGTCATGCTTTATAATTCATGTCCCATATAAAAGACTATACAAGACTATTTATCAATAGACAAACTATAGGCTAAAATAGTTTCTAACATAAGATTAACACAGCATGAAAAAACTAGTTTTCAACACTTTAAATCTTAAACTAGTCAAGCTTACAAACATGCTTTTCTAAGAAAACATTATCGACAATGGGGGTAACTTTTTTTCCTTTAAACTGAGAAATAAAAATGCATCAATTAACAGTTATTGCATACTTAATTCAGACTGAATCTGCAGCCTAATCTTGTTACCCATTCCATTCTGTTATAGTTTTATTAGTTTAACCTAAGATCTAAAATTGCATAAAACCACACAGATCAGGCTTTAAAACTGAACTCAGACCAGTGTTATTTTAGCATCATTGATGTACTATTATTGATTTGGTTAATATGTAAGATTAGATTAGATTTTTATATTTTCAATTTCCATTTTCAATTTGATTTGGAATTTTTTTTTTTTATTTTTTTTTTTTTATGTCTGTGTAAGTAGTGTTGTTAGTTTTAGTAGCTACTTCAAACTTAAAACACAAAAATGATGCCTCGGAATTGCTACAATTAAAAATTTATAAATATTTATGTGCAATTTAAATGTATATGATTTTTATTTCAGTTAATGTTTATTTTAGGTTAGTTTTTATACAACACAAATTTAGCTAGTTAAGAGGGGTTGCAAAAATTTGTGAAATTTATACAATGTCTAACTATGGATAGTATAATTTAACCTCAAAAAATAAAATAAAACCGATATAATATTTTAACACATAATATTTACTCCATACACCTGAGGGTTGAACAAAACATTTTCTGACAGTTTTTACACCTCATTTTAGAAAAAAAAGCAGACTTTGGGGGGGGGGGGGGGAGCCCCTTTTTGTATTAGTTAGTGGAAACTGCGTTTATTTTGCTAATAAAGTAAAAAAGTTAAAAATCGTGGTAGCTTCTTCAGAATCAGAGACTGAGTTGTTTCATTCTCCTCCACAGCAGGACGACTGCTCAGGTTTGCGACGCCGCGTCTTCCTCGCTGTCCTCCTCTTCACTCCTCGAGTCGCATGCGCTGCGTCATCTGCCACCGCGGCTTCAACCTCCCGCAGCAGCAGCAACTGCGCTCGCACATGCGCATCCACACACTGGACAAGCCCTTCGTGTTGCCCGCTTCTGCAGCCGCCGCTTCAGCCAGTCCTCCACGTCTGCGCAACCACGTGCGTCTGCACACCGGCGAGCGCCCTGACAAGTGCACCGTCTGCCAAGAGCGCGTACTCGCAGCTGGCCGGCCTGCGCGCGCATCAGAAGAGCCCCCGTGCGCGACACAGACCCAGCGTATCGAACTCTGAGGCCGTTGCACATGCCAGCCGTTTTCCCATCCTGCACCTGCTGCGCCACATCCCCGCCATGGTGCTCTGAGAGCGCAGGCGCAGACGCATGCACTTTAATCAGCGCCAACCTTCTGCAATAAGAGCCACGGCTGGAACTGTGAGAGAAACCACAGGCTGGAGGATGAGGATGAGGATGATTGTAAGAGAGAAATGGACGATCACTGGATGCAGATCACAAATCAAACATGACTCATAAAACAGGTTTTTATGCTGGCTTTATTAGACCACAGTAAAAATAACCTCAATATGGCCTTAGCACACGACGATTTCAAAAATAGATCTCCAATACTTTTAAAAAAAACTTTATGCTACTTTTCCTCAGTGTTTTTGTCTTGTTTTCCGATTGAATTTCTGAAGATTCCAAGCAAAATATCATAAAAAGTCTTGTTTTCTGAGAAAACTGATCAAAATGATGTGAGTTTATGATTAAAACAAGAACAGATACTCCAGGTTCAGGTTCAGAGAAAAATAAAACTCAACTCACTTAAAAGTTTTCATTCCCCGTTCTGGCTTCAATCATAAACTCACTTAATTTCTCAGAAAAGCGGAAGACCTTCATTTGTTCATTACTTTGCAGTTTGCATCTCCAGGAAATATGTATCTTAAAGATGTTTGTTATTTAGAGATTTATTTTTTTGCAGTTCACTGCAGCAATGAAACACCATGACTTTATGAATTTAAGACTCTGAGTTAAAATATTTTCAGGCCTTGGTTTCTTGAAAAAGTGAATTTTAAACGTGATGTGATGAAGTCGAACACAAAGGAAAACTCTCTTCTATTTGAGCTGTTTTTTTTTTTTTGAGCTGTTTACTCCCGGCGTTCATGCAATGCATCATGGGATGCTTTTAAACCGTTCATGATGCTTCTCCTTCACTGTCGAGCTGAAGCATTCGATATTACATTGCAGTGCATTCAAGTTAAATACGTTTCAGGTTCATAAAGAAATGCATAAGAATGATTTCTAGATCACAACTTTTTTAAGTTCACAGATTCACTCAAGTGTCCAAACGTTTCGCTGCACTCCAAAAATCTTCCTCCTCGATATTTCGGTCTCGTTTTCCAGTTCCTAAACATCCTTAAATCAAGACACAATTACCTGAGAATATATTAAGTCTTGTTTCCTGCAAAATGTATCAAAAAATGAAGTTGAGATCATGTTATATGTTATTTCACTTGGCAAGTAATTGTGTCTTGATTTTAAGACTGTTTTAATTATTTGTACTGAAAAATCTTTTTTTTTTTTTTTTTTTTGTTTTGTATGGAGTGCATTTTAATCTTCATGTATGTTGATGGTTTTCTACCTGATCTATAAAATAGACTTTACTGCAATTCAGTGACAGTTGTGCATAAAAGATTCAGTTCAGCAAATAAATTAAAGCTTTAAAGAGACAAAGACAAAACATCAAACCATTTTCTGGCCTCTTCGGGTCTGCAGCAGGAGAGATTCTGATGAATAAAGAAGAGTAGGCTATAAAGTTGAAATGTTTGTGAACGATGTTAATCTGCAAACACTGGGTTGCAGTTGCTTGGCCCAGTGGATCTTGTGAGTCGGTTCGGTGGATCAGGCAATCGCACAAATCAGCGTTAAGATGTATTGTATTTTTATTTTTTATGTTACATGTTTGTATTTTTGTCTATTGTAAATAAAACAGTTGAAACAAACGACTGATTGCACTTTATGGGGAATTTGAAGCTAATTATCTTATGTTTATTTCCGAGTAACGACACAGTAGTACAATGACAAAACAGAGAACACAATGATCACTGCAATCCAGTGACTCAGACCTCGACATGCATCGTATCGTTTGCCAGCTGAAGATCGATGATGAACGAGTCACTGCAGGTGAAGACATTCCCATTTAAAGAGGATCAAAACATACACAAAGTATCATTACTCTGAATTTGTTCTGCATGCCATGTAAATACCACAGTACTGCCACTGCAGGCTACCTTTAGGTCATTTTGGGAAACGTAATACACTGCACCTTTATAAGAGGTCAAAGGTTGCTCAATAGTGATTCTGTGATTCAGATGTGTCGATTCGCTGTGAATTTTCACGAGTTTTTAAAATATTGATAATTTTCATGGTTTTATTCATTTTTAATGCCTTTTGGTGATTTGGTTAATTTTTTTTCATGACTTTTTCAAGATTTTATTCATTTTTAAATTAATTTTTCAACGTTTTATTCATTTTCATGATTTTATTCATTTTTCATCACTTTTCGCCATTTGGTACATTTTCATGAGCTTTTTGAGACTTTATTCATTTTTATGACTTTTTGAGGTTTTGTTCAATTTTTTTTGTTTGTTTTGTTTTGTTCATTTTTATGAGTTTACATTACTAATACATTTATTACTTCATAGATTTTATTCATTTTCATTACCTTTTCAGCTAAACAACCATTCACACAAGTGCGCCCCATTTTCCACATCGCAAAATGACTGGGGAGCGCCACACGAAAGTTTTTTTTTTTGGTCGGAAGTGCGCCCTCTTGTGACCATTGTGCGCTCTACACCCCTATATTAAGAAAAATAATTTCTGAAAAATAACATAATTTTAGTACTGATCGATCATGAAACTGATTAAAATAATGTTGAATAAAATAAAATTGACATCAACGAAAAATAATATCAATAATAAAAAAGAAAATTTTAATACCACAAGGCAGGAAGCAACCCAAAGAAGAGGAGCAGAAAAAAAAATCAATATAGAGGTAAAAAAGTAAAAAGTTAACGACTGTGTATTAACCCGTGATGTTTATGTAGTATTTTGAAATAACCTTTTTAGAATGTTTATGCTTGAGTTAACTGCTTATTTAAATTGTACTTTATTTTCTTTAAAATAAATGTAAGCTTCTGTAATGTTGTTTTAATTTCAGTTACATTTCTGCTTGCTTTTAATTCACCAAAAACTGTCTAAATGTCTTTTGAAAAAGACCATGACTAGCACTATAATCTAGCATTCATAAAATTAAATAATAAGTTAGTCATTTTCCACTATATGCACAAAATTGAAATGAAAGGTATGGGTATGCTAATTAGACTAACTAGCTAGCTAGCTGGCTAACATCTACAAATAAACTACAAAATGTAGCCTTTATTTTGTTGCCTTTGTTGTCTGTTGGACTATTTTAGGCATTTCATATTGCTCACATTTCTCTTTGTTGTAAGTACTTGTGACAGTAAGCACATTTCAGGTAATTTTAATGAGCTCATGTCTGGTCTCTTCAATACGCTATTGTAACAGATTCACTCATAAAATACTTACAAGGCGCTTCAACATCTCAACATTCATGATTTTATTTATTTTCGTGTCTTTATGAGATTTTGTTGAATTTTCATGAATTTTCACGATTTGGTTCACTTTCTTGAGGTTGTTGAGGTTTTATTAATTTTTATGAATTTTTGAGGTTCTGTTTAATTGTCATGACTTTTTCAAGATTTTATTCAAGTTTAATGACTTTAAGATTTTGTTAAATTTTCATGACTTTTTCGAGGTTTTGTTCATTTTCACGACTTTTATGAGATTTTGTTCTTTTTTTATGACTTTTTTTTCAGTTTTCATGACTTTCAAGATTTTATTAATTTTCATGATTTTTTTTTTTTTAAAGATTTTGACCATTATCAAGACTTTTTATTCAGTTTCATGATTTCAATGAATTTCAATGATTACAATTTTCCTGACTTTTTTACGATTTTATTCATTTTTCATGACTTTTTGCAATTTGGTTCATTTTACATGAGTTTTTAAAATTGTATTAATTTTCATGATTTTTTTTAAAGGTTTTGTCAAATTTTTATGATTTTATTAATTTTTCATAGCTTTTTGCCATTTGGTTCATTTTCATGAGTTTTTTGAAATTTTGTTCATTTTTTATGACTTTTTGAGGTTTTTTTTGTTCAAATTTTGGTTTTTCATCACTCAAAAGTTGGACTATTAATGGCGAAAGCAGCTCTATGTATGTAACCTATAACCTTCACAGGGTGAAAAAATGTCAACTATTTCTCCAATACCTGAAGAAACTATGTTGTTTACATTTTACACCATGCCAACCTTCCAACGGCAATATTACAATAAACAACTATGTGATAAATGTGATGACTGATGAGCGTACTCAAGCACAGTGCAACATAGGCACTCTCTTCAACTGTGTTCCAACTCAGTTCAGCCTAAGCGCTATCTTCACTGGACTTCGGCGCGTTTGGGAATGGCTGCAGATGTGCTGGAAGTCCTGCCTGCGACAGAAGAACAACACTTCTCTATTAACACTTTTTGGCAGAGGACAATTTGAGCGCTTTTTCACCATCATCCCATCCAGTGTTCAGGATAAAAAACAATTGAACGAAGCAAAGATGTGGCAGCCCAGATATATTTTCTTCCAACTATCCACCCTGATTCTGAGTCTGGAACCAGGGACATTAAAACCAGCAAAGGGGATCTGACAGACAATCTACCTAAGCTGAGGAACCCACGGGCCCACAGCTTTCATAACTTCTGGACTTTCATGATTTCTTTTCTTGACACTGCAATCCGTCCTTTAAAACCATTCATTTGTTAAATCCACTATTTCATTGATGATAACCGACATGGATTTATTGATGATGATTTATTATTCTTTAATAAAAAATTTAAAGCATGAATTATACACATTGTTCGTTTTGTATGAAATTTGAATATTTGAATTAATATGGACTTTAAATGAACTGAGTTTTGGGATTGGCTATGAGCGAAAGTCCCCTCTGTTGGGGCGGGTTGGTTCGTGGTGCGAGGTCCCCTCGGTTTTCCGCAATCTTGTTCCTCATTTTCACGATTTTATTCTCATTTTCAATGTTATTTGAGTTTTTATTAATTTTTTTGTCTTTAAGTGTTTTGTTAAATTTTTGCATTGTTTTTCAAGATTTTGTTCATTTTCATCATTTTTTTTTTTTTTTTTTTTTTTTCATTACATTTCGCGATTTGGTTCAGTCCCATGAGTTTTTTTTTTCAATTTATTATTATACATTTTTGAATGAGGTTTTTTGTTCATCGTTTTTTAATACGCACTTTTGCTGAAGTTTTTTTTTCATTTCGCCAAAAATTTTTAAATTGACTGGAGGTTTTTGTTCAGCTTCCTTACCTACTTTTGTTTCCTGATTTTTTTTTCATTTCAAAGATTTTGTCAGTTTTCAAGACTTTGCTTTTCAAGTTTTCTTTTTTCACAATTTTATTCATTTTTGTGACTTTGTTCGAGATTTCGTTGACATTCTCATGAATCCCCTCCAATTTTCTGAACACGATTTGTCAGTTCATTTTCTTGAGGTTTTTGGGGTTTTTATTCATTTTTTATGGACTTTTGAGGTTTTTGTTAATTTTTGTCAAGTTTCATTACTTTTTTGTTTCCATGATTTATATGCATTTCAAGATCTCTTTGAGATTTTCGTTTTAAATTTTCATTAATTTTTCATGATTTTATTAACTGTTTCATGCCTTTTGTGCAATTTATTTTATTTTCATGAGTTTTTAAAATTGTATCCATTTTCATATATTTTTCCGAGATTTTGTGGGAATTTTCATGGACTTTTCAAGATTTTTATTAAGTTTTATGACCCTGACTTTTTGCGGTTTTGTTCAATTTTCTTGACTTTACAAGATTTTGTTCATTTTCAGAATTTTGTTCATTTTCAATATTTTTTTTCGTAATTGTTTCAAGTTTCATCACTTTTTAAAGATTTTGCACGAAAATTTCATGCTTTTCATGGATGTTCTTTTCATGACCTTTTTAAAGATTGGGTTCATTTTTAGATTTTTTTTTGATTTTTTTTTTTCCATTTTCGTGACTTTGAAGATTTTGTTAATTTTCTTTTCATGACTTTTATGAGATTTTGTTCATTTTCATTTTTATTCATTTTTATGACTTTTTTGAGATTTCATAGAATTATCCTGACTTTTTTATGATTTTATTCATATTTCATGCCTTTTTGCAATTTGGTTCATTATACATGAGTTTTTAAAATTGTTTTAATTTTCATGATTTTTTTAAAGGTTTTGTCAAATTTTTTATGATTTTATAAATTTTTCATGGCCTTTTGCCATTTGGTCGCATTTTCATCCGAGTTTTTTGAAATTTTGTTCATTTTATGACTTTTTGAGGTTTGGTTCAAATTTTGGTTTTTCATCACTCAAAAGTGTAGACTATTTTACCGCTTAATGGCGTCGAAAGCCGGCTTCTATGTATGGAACCAATAAACCTTCACAGGATGAACAACATGTCAACTATTTCTCCAATACCTGAAGCCAGAAAATGAAGTCTAAATTTTACACCATGCCAACCTCCACGGCAAATATTACAATAAACAACTACTGTGTTCTGGGGGGTAAATTTCTTCTTTTGGTGAGACTGAATGAAATTGAGGCGTGCTCAAGCACCACAGTGCAACATAGGCACTCTCCTTCAACTGTGTTCCAACTCAGTTCAGCCTAAGCGCTATCTTCACTGGGCTCGGCGGCGCGTTGGGAATGGCTTGCAGATGTGCTTTGGAAGTCTGCCTGCGACAGAGGAAGAACAACACTTCTCTATTACACACTTTGGCAGAGGACAATTTGAGCGCTTTTCACAATCATTCCCATCCAAGTGTTCAGGATAACAATGAACGAAGCAAAGATGCTGGCCCAGCCCAGTCAGCCCATTTTCTTCCAACTATCAACCCTGATTCTGAGTCTGGAAACCAGACATTTTAAAAACCAGCAAAGGGGAGAGTGACATGACAATCCTACCAAGCTTGATGAAACCCAACGGACCCACAGCTTCATAACTTCTGGACCTTTATGATTTCTTTCTATTGACCACTGCACATTCCTTTTTTTTTTTAAAACCATTCCATTGGTTAATTCCACTATTGCATCATTGATATATAACCGACCTGATTTATGATGATTGATTTATTATTGCTTTAATAAAAAATCTTATAAGCATGATTCTACACATTGTGTTTTGTATGAAATTTGAATATTTTTGAATAATATGGACTACTTTAAATGAACTGACGTAGTTTTGGGGTTTAGGCGAAAGTCCCCTTACTGTTGGGGGGCGGGTTGTTCGTTGGTGGTCGAGGTCCATCGGTTGCAATGTATTGTTCTTTTTCACGTTTTATTCATTTTCATGTTATTTGAGGTTTATTCATTTTTTTGACGTTAAGGTTTTGGTTTTGTAAATTGTCATATGTTTTCAAGATTTTTGTTCCGTTTTTCTTCATTACTTTTCGCGATTTTGGTTCATTCCCATGAGGTTTGTTTTATTTAGTATTATATCATTTTTTAGGAATGGGTTGGGTTCAGTTCTTTACTACTTTTATGAGATTTTTTCATTTCCCCAAAAAATATTTTTTTGTCAAGATTTTTGTCCAGTTTTTCAAAGACTTCTTTGTCCAAGGTTTGTTTTTTTCACAATTTAGTATTTTTGTGACTTTGTCGAGGGATTCAGTTGAATTCTCAGGGATATTTCATGATTGGTTTTCATGGTCTGAGGTTTTTGGGGGGGGGTTTATTCATTTTTGAGGAACTTTGTGAGGTTTTGTTTTTTAGTTTTGTTCAAGTTGTCATTACTGTTTAATGATTATATGCATTTCAGCCACCTCTTTTGAGGAGGATTTCGTTAAATTATCAGTGTGGACTGTTTCAGAGTTTAGTAGATGTTTCATGCCCTTTTTTTGCGATTATTTATTTTGCATGAGTAAGTTATTTTTTTTAAATTGTAATCCATTTGCAGAGATTTTTTCAACGATTGGTTCATTTTGTCCATTGGATCTTTTCAAGAATTATTTAATTTTGAGGCACCTTTTGAGGTTTTGTTCACATTTTCTTGACTTTTCCAAAGATTTGTGTCATTTTTCAGCATTTTGCTTCAGTTTAATTAATTTTTTTCTCATATTTATTTCACAGGCTTCATGACTTTTTTAAGGGCGTATTTTGGCGGACAGGAAAATTTCATGAAGTTGTACCACCTGGTTGTGTGCTTTTTCATGGACTTTTAAAGGTATTGGGTTTCATTTGTTTATGACTTGTTTGATTTATTTAATATGTTTTCATCTTTCATGACCTTTGGGTATGGGCATTTTGTTTCATTTTCATGATTGCTTTTATGATATTTTTGTTAATTTGACATTTTTATGACCTTTTTTGAATTTCTAAGTATTTTATCCTTGAACTTTTTTATGATTTTATTCTATATTCAGCCCTTTTTGCAGATTTGGACATTTTACATGATTTTTTAAAATTGTATGAATTGCTCATGATTTGTCTTAAAGGTTTTGGACAGAACTTTTTGAGGATTTATGAATTTTCACAGCTTTTTGGCACATTTGGTTCATTTCATGAAGTTTTTCGAACAAGTTTGTTCATTTTTTATGACTTTTTTGAGTTTTGTTAAAATTTTGTTTTTTCCGCACTCAAAACGTGGAATATTAATACATTAAGCCATATTAAGGTTGGTATTTTCGACGGGAGAGGGAATATTAAACACTTAACAAGGGAGACTTGTTGCATCGCGGTTTAATTTCTGCTGTTCTGTGGCCACGGAGTTTTGAGGGTCTTGTATTTTAATAAATAGTTTTAATCAGTTAATCTATCCACCATGCTGTCTGTACTTACTTATTGTGCGCATTACCCGCATGATTGGTGGTGGACTGCAAGAGGAGCCGGTGCGCAGGGTCCGCTGAGAGGGAAAGGGCGATTTGCAAGTGCGCGTTAGAAGTTTAGTTTCTTATTTTCGTGTCGTAAACACATGGCTACTATTCCTATTGTCAATGTGTTGAAATTCAGTCAAAAAGTAATCAACAAATAGAACAAAATTTTTATTAAAACAAAATTCAATAAAACAAGAATTGTTTGTGATAGTCTACTCGCGGAAGCGCACAACGTGTCTGGAGTGCAATCTGACGTAGTGCAAGTGCAAGTTGCAAGCCAGACCCTTCTACATCATATTTGTTACTTTCTGACAGTCTCTACCCATCAAAATAACAAATTACCTACTAACATACTATAACCATGGCGTAACATCTGCAGCGTTATGTGTTACTTTCTGACAGTCTCTACCCAGCAAACACAGAACGTTCCCCTAACGTTAGTTTTTGGAAACAACTTATTACAGGAAGATTCTTTTTAGGTTTTCTTTTTAGAAATCATTAAAAAAAAAATTCAAATAACAAAATGTTCCCTAATGGTTATTTTTTATAACCCTGTAAACTATCTTTATTTTAATAACATTAGATTAACGTTATTATAACATTCGACACACCAAAAAGTGAAATTCTATTTCCATTCTATAAAAACTTTATTTTTAAATACATTAGATTAACAGTTTATTAGTAACATTCGAGTTTCATTCTATCAACAAAAGGTAATAAACGTCTACCACATAAACAAAAAGACCCTAAAAAAAACAACAAACAAAGAAAATAAGAGAGCAAAAAACACAAAGCATACACAGTCCTCTAAAGGACCAGATGGGGCAAAGGTCAACAACCAAAAGTGAAATTCCATTCTATTCGGGAACATTATAATAACATTAGGGGAGTGTTAGATTAACGTTAGAATAAAACAAACCATAAAAAAAATTACGTTCCGGGAACGAAAAACTAACGTTCTGGGAACATTATAATAACATTAGGGGAGTGTTAGATTAACGTTAGAATAACGTTCTGGGAATGAAAAATTGCTAGCTGGTTATTATGTTATTTAATTGTATTAAGATTTATATTTGTTATATATTATAAATCACATTTTACTTTAATAATGTACTGTTATATTCCCCTCAGCGTTCGCAAGTTTTTTGGGGTCAGTAAGAAAACACCCTATTAATGTTTTTTTTTTTTAAAAAGTCCTCTTAATGCTCAGTTCAGGGCTGCATTTATTTGACCTCAAACAATACAGACAAAAACAAACAACAGGTAAATTATGCCCAAAATGTTTATTGGTCAAGTCTATGAAATAACCTGTTTTCCCCGCTATTTTAAATAATCCTTTAAAAATAGAATTTATATATGTGATGTTGCAAAGAAGCTGAATTAAAATCAGTCCATTACTACCTCCAGTACTAAGTGTCACATGATCCCCTTCAGAAATCATTCTAATATATGCCTATATTTATTATTAGAATTATCAATGTTGGCAAACAGTGTGTACTTGGCCTACAATTTTTTTTGGGGGGGACAAATGCGTACTACTGTTTTTTTCATGATTCTTTTGATGAATAAAAAGCTTTAAAAATAACAGCATTTATTCAAAACAAATAGAAATCTTTCTAAACAAGATTAAATCTTTTCTAAATATCATCACTTCTGATCAATTTAAACCCCTCCTTGCTGAATGTGAAAGGTTTTTAATTTCTTTCCACAAAAAGGAAATAATAAAACAATTTATAAACCTTGACGCCCCAAACCTTTTGAATATGGTTAAGTGTACTATTGTTAAATTTAAAGAAATTTCTATTTAAAAAATTAAATGCTCTTCTTTCTATTTTAAGTTTTTTAATTCATCAAAGATCCCCCCGTCAAGAATCCCCGAAAAAAAATTATCACATCAACGTTTTCAAAATTATTAAGGCAGCCACAGAACAGGTGTCCAGCACTGATAATTAATCACAGCATGATTAGAATGATTCTGAAGGATCATGTGGACACTGGGATTAATGAGGGACGCTGAAAAATCATGCTTTGCATCACAGCATTTAAAATTAGATTTTGATTGTTATTAACATAGAAAAAAAAACTTTATATTTTACCGTCAATAATATATATTCAAACAATATTATATTTTTTTCCTGTTCTTATGTTCCTTTTTTTCATTCTTTTTTTTTTTTTTTTTTTTTTTCCTTGTTATTTTTATTCTAGAAATGCCAGAGCCTTGATGAGCCATAAGGAAACTCATGTAAGAAAAAGAAAGAAACATTCAACAACCGTGTTCTGAATCACCAAAATCCCAAACTTTTGAACTCCAGTTATTATGTGTATGTATATGCATTACATTTTCCATATGTTTTATTATAATAATACTATCGCCTGCACCTCCTTGGTCTTCCTGTCTTCTGGTTTTGCATTTTTTTTTCGCACAAGCGGGTCAACGCCTGAAGGTAAGGTCGTAACGAATTTATGAATGAACCGCTTTCCGCTCTTTGTCAATTCACAACTCTTTCTTGGTCTACTGACATCTGCTTCAAAAACATTGACAAAGCTCATGATAAACTTTCATTAGACTCTTACTATCCTTAAATAAACTTCAGCCACTTCACCAGCTACTCTTACTCTTACTCTTACTCTTCAACAGCGATGTTATAGAAATATATACAGAGTCAAAACTCACAATTTCACCAATAGATGGCAAACAACGTTTTGACTGTATTCATGTAGCCAGTTTTGAATCTGGCTTTGTTCATTCAACCAAATTGCGTTCAACAGCACATGAATCATCCTTAATGAGTGATTCATTGCATCTTTGTTTTTGCTCAACCGATTGTCGTTGAGGTCATTCAGGAACGAATATTCACACTGCACGCAGAGGTTGTGGCTGTTGACCTGAACTGAAGGAAAAAACAGGCAAAGCGTGTCACATGTACATAGTTGTTTTTTTTAATTAACAAACTGTTGTTAAAACAAACCAGCTATATCACACCACACACTTAGGAAGCCTGCTATTTTTCAGAATATGATGCAGTTTGTATGCTATGTGCGGTAAAGGATGCTTTTTTCAAGTATAGCATTTTACAATTGTTTTAGTACCATTTTATATATATTATTGTTTTTTAATTATTACATGTAAATTAATTTTAACATTTTGCTAGCATTTTCAAAATATCAAAACTCATTTATATCCCTTCATTACACATGATCATTTAGGCAAATTTAAATCCATGACTTTCGATGTGAAACTGAAGGAGATAAAAATTGTTATTTGCTATGCTTCATACAATTACATGCTATAATGAGATTACAATAGACTTTTTATAAATATTATTGAAATATGATTATGCTGTCACGTGAGTTTTTTGTTTAGAATAACCTAGCTTTTCTTTCTCTTTCTACTAGCTGCCATAGTGTGCAAAAAATTCCATCACCCAAATATTGACACAAAAGCCATCCGCTTGTATTAGAATTAATATAAAAACAAAAAGATGCCAACATAAAAAAAGTACATACCCCCATGATATAACAAATAAACAATAATTAAAAAATCTTAGGTAGTTATTTAAAACTGACAAAACAAATGATAGCAGTTGATACAAAATGAAGAGCTCGTAAACACACTCAACACTTTAATGTGATCTGTAGATCAGCAGAAGCAGACGAGAACGAAACAAGCTCCGTCTTTGTGTAATAATGATTAATCACGGGTGTTTCATATCTCTACAAAACACTCTCCATCTCTACAACTGCAGAACAAATATGAATCCTGATATCATAATGTTTCAATGTCAGTCCACTATGAAGGACCTGTTTTCCAGTCATCCCTGGTCCCCTCGTATCGAATGAACGGGAAGCCGCTTCTGTCTCTGGCATTTTGGCCCTTCGGTTCTCTGAAGACCATCTACAACAATCGAGTCAGAGAGTCCGTTGTTTGCATAGAATTCTTCTACATTAATTTTTGTTTTGTAAGCAGCTTCTCGAGGTTGACTTGACAAACAAACATTTCTTGAATTTACAATCACATCAGATTCTGACCTGTTTGCATTAGACTTTCAGGCATTAATGTTTGTAGCCATGGTACCTGTGTGAATGTCTGAACCTCTTTACATCAACAACAATTCGAGCCCCTTACATCTGGCCATTTACAACTTTACATAACACCACAACTTCCTGACTTTACTCCTCGCATTATGTGACCCTTTAACAAATCCACCACACATTCTGATCATTTAAATATCCGCAAATTCTGACTTTAACATCTCCTCTCGCCACAATTCCCTGAATTTAGAATCTTGCAATTCTGAACAAATCACAAACACGCAATTCTGATGATCTTACATCACACAATTCTCATTTAAATCACAAAATTCTGCAATTTACATCGCACATTCTGACTTTTAACAATCCATCACATTCGGAATGTTACGCACAAAATTCTGAAATTGGACACTCACTCGCAATTCTCGAATTTTAGTATCTTGCAATTCTGACTTGTATCATCACTTCGCAATTCCTGAATTTACATCACGACAATTCTGAATTATAAATCTCAAAATTTCTGATTTCTACATCTCTCAATTCTGACTTTAACATCTCGTAACTCTGAATTAGATATTGCAATTCTGACTTTAACCATCACACACAATTCCTGAATTTACATCAACGCAAAATTCTGACTTTACAATCTCGCAATTCTGAATTTACATCACCATGACCAATTCTGAAATTTACAATCTCGCAATTCTGATTCTGAATTAACATCTCATTAATCTTGAATTTAGATCTCGCAATTCTGAATTTACATCACGCAATTCTGACTTTAACATGCTCGCAATTCTGAAGGTTTACATCTCGCAATTCTGAACTTACATCCACAAGAACAAATAACATCACACATCACAGCGCAATTCTGAATTCTGACTTTACATCACGCAGAATTCTGACTTTTAGATCTTCGCAATATCTGACTTTAACACAAACGCAATTCCGGACTCTTTACTACAAATCTCGCAATTTCTGACTTTAGAGCTCGCAATTCTAACTTTAGACATCACCAATTCTGAATATACATCACGCACTCTCTGACTTTAAAAACAAATCAAACAATACAGCAATTCTGACTTTTACCTCTCGCAATTCTGAGTTTACATCTCGCAAAATTCTGGCTTTAGATCTCTCAAAATTTGAATTTTGAGATCTCGCAATTCTGACTTTACACAAAAATCACACGCAATTTCCATGACACAATTAGGGATCCTCGCAAAAACTCCCGGCAATTTCTGAATTTAGATCTCGCGAATTTCCTGCCTTTACTACAACACTAATTCTGAAATTTTCATCACGCAATTCCTGACTTACAGCACACAATCTCCCTCGCAAACCATATCTCGGCAAAGATTCTGACTTTTAACAAATCACGGAGAACAATCTGATTTATACATTTCGCAAAAACTTTCGTTTTTCACGCAATCTTGACGTTACATCACAACAATTCCCTGACTTTAAACATCACACAATTCTGAATTTTACAATCCACAAAATTCTGAATATTACATCTCCTCGCAAATTCTGACTTTAACAAATCACACAATCTGAATTTAACATTCGGCAATCTGAACTCATCACAGAACAATGCTGAATTTACAATCTCTTATCTGAATAGAGATCTCACACTTCTGAACTTACATCAATCACGCCATTTTCTGACTTTTACCAATCATCCCGCAATTCTGACTTTACATCACGCAATTCTGACTGTAAAATCACGCTATTTTCTGACCTGTAAAAGCACACCGCGCCGGTATTCTGACTGTCTACATCAAGCATTTGCTTACAGTCCACGCACCAATTCTGACGTTACATTCACACAATTATGAATGAAAATTCTATTTTTCTGAATATATATAGATTCTCACAAATTTTTATGACTTTACATCACGCAAACTTTTTCTGACTTTTAAACATCTCCGCCAATAACTTTCTCTGACCTTTACAATAAACAACATTCTGAATATTACATCTCATTGCGTTTCTGAATATAGATCTGCACTCAAGCTAAGTGTCTGGACTGTACATCACGCAAGCTAAATTCTGAGGAGGTGAGGCCTCGAGGTGATCTAGCAATTCTTGAACTTACATCTCGCAATTCTGAATTTGATATTGCAATTTCTGACTTTACATCAACGCAATATCTGAATGGGACATTCCTCGCAAATTCTGACTTTACATCACGCAAATTCGACTTTACATCTCGCAATTCTGACCAATACAGCACGCAATCATTCTGACTACTTCGATTTTTTGTCCTATTACAAGACTAACCATCCCTCTCTTTCTCTTCACAATCTTCGCAACCCGTTCCTCGTGTTGTGACACTTTTCAAAATGATTTTCGCAATTTTCTGAATTTAGAATATGGCAATTCTCGGCAAATAAAATTTCTAACGCAATTTTCTCGACTTTAACGATCACACGCAATTTCATTTACATCTCTCGACTCTTCCCACCCTAACTTTTAAATCACGCAATTTATGATTACATCTCTCAATTCTGACTTTTTTACAATCACAGCATGCGTATTCTGACAGTTATTTTTCATGTTTCACGCTATTCTGACTTAGAGGATCACGCTTATGCTGAGCTTTACATCACGCAAATTCGACTTTTACCCACGCAAAATTCTGACTTTACATCACGCCAATTCTGACTTGGAAATCACGCTCTATTCTGACTTACATCACGCTATTCTGACCTTCTAAGACGCTATCTGCAATTTACATATCATTTTCCGAATATAGGATCTGAAACTTTTAATGTAAACTTTATCATCACGCAAATTTCTGACTGTTACATCTCGCAATTTCTGACGTTACATTCACAGACAATTCTGAATTTAATCTCGTTTTTTTTTCGAATATAGATCTCACATTTCGATCTTACATAACGCAATTTCTGACATTTACATCTAGGCGCAAGTGGAATGTACAGACCATTCTGAATTTACATCATGGTTTATGAATATAGATCTCAACAATCTGAACTTTAGAATCACCTCGACAATTATTCTGACTTTTAACATCTTGCACACTTTGACTGTACATCTCGCAATTCTGAATTTAGATCTTGCAATTTATGACTTTTACATCACGCAATTCTGACTTTTAGATTCTAATTCTACTTTACATCTCGCAATTCTGAATTTAGATCTCGCAATTCTGAATTTAGATCTCGCAATTCTGACTTTACATCATGCAATTCTGACTTTACATCTCGCTATTCTGACTTTACATCACGCTATTCTGACTTTACATCACGCTATTCTGACTTTACATCACACTATTCTGACTTTACATCATGCAATTCTGACTTTAGATCTCGCAATTCTGATGTTACATCATGATATTCTGAATTTAGATCTTGCAATTCTGAATTTAGTTCTCGCAGTTCTGAATTTACATCACGCAATTCTGAATTTACATTATGATATTATATCTCACAATTCTGAATTTATATCTTGCAATTCTGACTTTACAGTATGTAATTTTTAAAATCTATATTTTTGGGTGAAGTATGACATGAATACTTAAGTTGCTGTTCAGGTGTGACAGTCACAGGTGAGTGGTGGATCACCTCGACTCTCTCCTCGCGCAGGTGTGTTCTCTGGGCCAGCTGCTCGCGGGTGTGGATGTCTGGATACTGGTTCTTTCTGAACAGATCCTCCAGAGCGTCCAGCTGCTCTTCTGTGAAGATGGTGCGGTGACGCCGAACCCTCCTCTGAACATGACTGAAGCTTTCCCTGCCGTGAGCTTCTGCGGCGGAGTACGGCTCTGCAAACATCTGCTTACCCTAAACTACATGACAGGTTACAGCAACAAAAACCACAAAGATCATCATCAGCCTGAGATTAGATTGCTCGGGGAGAATATAATCAAACAGGTCATATTCCACCCAAAAATCAAACAGCATTATTTTCATCAAAATTCAAGCAAATTTTACAACTAAAATAGATATAATAATAATGAACTAAAAAAAAAATAATAAAAAAAAACCTGTTTACAAAAACTTAAATATAAATTCAGCAAAATATATTTTTTCAATTTTAAATATGTATAAATAAAGATTAAATAAATATATAGATTATTATAAAAACAAAATTACTAAAATGACACAATGAAAAACACAACAAAAGAAACTGCAAATGGAACAATTAAACATGATTAAAATGTTAAGAAATCAAATAATAAATATCTCAATACCTAAAATAACAACTGAACATAAAAAAAAAAAATTTAAGTTGCGTGAATTAAAAAACATGAACAGAAATAACTAAAATGCCCGCCCCATTATTTTACCTTCCTATGTTAGTAGTTGCCAAGAAACATTCTTGATTTCATTTACTTCAACTGATGTACTAAAATAAACTACCAATTAAAATCTAAATAATAAAAGCTAGACTATATATAAACTAATATAAATGACAAAACGCACAAAAAATACTAAAACTTTAACTAAAATGAAATGTAAAATGTAAAATAATAGTTCTAAATGTTTAATAAACAATATAAAAATATCTCCATAACCCTAACATAAACATGATTTACACTACAGATTCATTTAAGATGAACTATAAAATCTTATCAATGTATAAACACAATAATATATATCATATAATATAAAAATCATCAAAAGTGTTATAGTGGTGGTCGGTACATGGCCTTGATGCTTACATGTGAAACTATTTGTATACTATTATCTTTGCTGTATCACTCTGAAGAGAATGACAGGTGAAAACAGAGCAAAAAGTGACCATCATTAAAACAATGCCAAACATTTTTGAGATCTGTGTGTTTCCTCAAAGAGCATGCTCTTTCTCTGAATCAGGAGTCATTAGTGATTGTGTGAGATTGATCTGACTGAAGGAGTGAAAGCTCTCTTACTGGCAGCCGTGTGCAGAATCTCTCCGCAGTGTGAACAGAAGCAGCAGGTCGATCTGAGGTCCGTCTGATTCATCGATTCAGGGGCCGATTTCTCCTCGCAGGGCCCCGGGGCCGAGGGCTTCTCCAAGCCCAGGATCTTGTTGTCGTCTGTGCTCAGAATGCGGTCGATAGTGAAGGCAGAGCTCTTCTTGTCCATGGCATCCGTAGCTGGTTCTGAGCCAGAATGCGGTCGGGTTCAGAGCAGAACGTGTTCATATAGAGCCAGATCGCTCTGCTGTCTGTGTCAAACCCCCATTTACCAAATAGATTAAAAGCAAGGAGACAAAACATAATCCCTCTATACAGCCCAGAGAAAAAATGTATAAAGTGGCTGAGAAATCCCAGCTAATCTGGGCAGTTTTGTGAAGGTGTTAGTGAGCGCTGGAGATGGAGGTAATCTGGCTTTAGCTGACAAGAAATCAGATTTCACTGTATCAAATGAGATGTACAGAAAGCCTCATTGTTGTGCTGGAAGATAAATGCACGGCATTATGTGCTTTGATTCTGCTGGATGTCGACGGAGAGCATGAAGGTCTCCGAGAGGATCGGCTTTGGCTTCAGCATTTGCATGAGATTTCCTTCATATCACACCTGTTTAACCTCCAGATCCAAGCATTCACACTGATCCTGTGCTTCCTTTTCTTAATTATTATTTATTTATTGCAGATTGTTCAACACAAGACAGGGAACATCTATAAACGTAAGACACAAATCCACCAGGATGAAAACAAAAATAAATATGTATATTAAATAAATAAATTCAGTTAATAAAAAAAATAAATTCATTTAAATGATTAATTAAAATAATAAATATTTTGACATAGAAAACAATAAAACAAGTATAAAAATGAAAAAAAACTGATTCAAAATATTAATAAAATATAATATCAGTGGATACTTAAAATAACACTGAACCTATAAAAACATTTTTGTTACTTGAAATAAACATTAACTGAAATAAAATAAAATGCAAGAACTTTTTGTTTTATTTGAGCTAGCATTTTCAACTAAAATAACTAAAACTAAAAACTGAAATAATAATTAATAAATGCTATATGACAAAATCTAAAAAATAATTAAAACTGACAAAACACACAAGAGAATTACTAAAACTAACTACAATTCAAATTAAAATCATAAATATAATAATTCAAAATATTAATAAATATATATATATATCTCTATAACACCTGATTTACCCACAAATTATATTTTAAAACACTATGCTTAAAACTATTTACTTTATAAGCTTATTTTCACAAAACATAAAACAAGTTTCAGACTCCATTATGTTTTTTAAGTTAAATTAAGTAAGGTTCTGAAATATTTTCGTTACAACCCACAAAATATACTAAATGAGGGCTGACTTTTTATGAATATACCCAGCAATAAACCAAGTTTTGAAATATCAAGAAAATCACATCGATCATATCAAGAGGATATCTTAACAAGATCTTTCTTTTTTATTGCTTAAAAGTGTTTTCGGAAGCATCATATTTAGTTTTGGGGTGAATTTAGGAAAAGCACTGTTTAATAATTAAACACGGGCACAAATGTTCTGATATTTGCTTGGTAGGTTTCTATAAATTCAATCCAGATTAAAAACATAAATCAAAAATTCAAATCTTATTTATAGGTTATGGTTCTAAAAATCAAGCTATATCTTAATTTCATATGTGAACAGCAGAAACACTCTTATCACTGAAAAAGGCCACGCTATTGTCAAGCTCCATTCATTCTCAACAAATCCCTCGTAATCATACACGTCCGTATACGCGCTTTTCATCCAGGAATTAATGGATTTTTAAAATCTGTTTTAAGCCACACAGATAAGCAGAATCCAAACCAGATACAAATAAACAGTGTCTGTCTGCTGACTGAGAGCCATGTGCTCCACGAGCTCCAGATTCTGCGTTTCAGTGTCATGCTGATCGATTGAAAGACTTTCCTCATAAAACAAATACGTTACTACTTACAATCTACACGTTTTTCTCCATTTCTGTGTTGTTTCTTCACAGTTATGGATGAATATGAAGGTTAAAAGGGCCTAGAGGAGATGTTTGTGCACCAGTAAACACCACAGAAACTTCTGTTCACCACAACATTTCTGCTTTAAGACATTAAGCCAAGAAAACAGCATCATGAAGTGAAGCATCACTGACACGCTGCTTGATCAATGTCCACATGCGCTCAAATATATTAAAAATAATCCTCCAACTTACATTTGTGCTCACATTTATTTCACCTGAGATCATTAAAACAATATCAGGGAGCTTCGCTCTGAAAAATAAAGCTTCTTTATTGGCATTGATGGCTCCATGAAGAACATCCTTGGAAACTTTCCATTGGTTCTTTATAATGGAAAAAGATTCTTAATTAAAATAATCAAATGTTCTTCACACCACACACACACACACACACAAACAGGTTATTTTAAGAACTGACCACTGAAAGCTTCGTCGAGGAACCAGATGTGAAAAGAAAAACACATTTGGAGCATTTATTTTGAAGAGTGTTCTTATTAATCACTGAAAGAAAAGACGGCGGGAATCTTCAGCCATTCATCTGGACTTACATTTACAATGCATTAAGCAGCAGATTGCAGCAAGATAATTAGTGATATTTTACAAAACAGGGATGTCTGCAGCAGTAAATAAACCAGCGAGGGCATGTATTTGAGCACAAACTGAGATATTCACAGAAACAAAGCATCTTTTATTCTGAGAGACGCAGAGAAGTGTTTCAGGACCGATCCTCAAGCCTCCTGTACTTCAGTGTCACTGATCGTAACTCAGTTCTGGCTTTCTGCAGAATTCTCATGTTTCCGTGTTATTGTTAGTTCTGGTGTCTTTGTTCATGATTATCAGAGAGTCACTTTCCTGAGTTCGCGCTTTTATGAATCAAAACAACAACAGACTTCATTTGAGTCGCCAAACATTATATTTATGCTTTATCTGGACTTCTCATAGAAAATCCTCAGTAAGTGGCAGTCTGCAAAACATTTAAGCTGAAAATATGCTTTTTGAAAAAATATTTGATAATATGAAGACATGTTCTGTATCAGTTCTTCAGGTGTTTTTCACTGAATTGTGTTTGGAGTCAAGCGATGAATCCTGTCGGTTACTGGTTACCATGTTTTTGACTGCTTACTGTTCTTGCAGTGTGAATTTGGGTCTTTTGCACCAATTAATAACTCCTCAAAGCTGAACAGAAGGAGAAGCCAATTATTCCATCGTTCACACCGAGACACAAACAGAAACAGAGCAACTCTTTTCTGAAGCGATGTTAAAAAAGCAGTGTTCCAGTGCTCCTTGAACTCTGCGTCAAACATGATCCTGCTGGATCTGCATCTTGACCCAGCGGCTCTCTTCTCGCGGCGTCAGTCTTTTGAGGGAGCAGGGGCGTAGCTCAGAACAGCCTAGATCCTCGTCGAGCGGCGCTTCGGCTCTTTCGCAGCTCTTCGGTAGCCTCGTTCTCCTCCAGCCGTTTGGTTGCAGTGGCGGCGTGGTGCTGGTGGTGGCCGGTCAGCTGGGTAAAATGAGGGCGCCTTCACAGGGGCAGACGGCGAGCAGCAACTGGGTCAGCGGCACAGGTTTGAAGCCCGGCGGCAGCTGGTGAAGCGATGGACAGCTGACGCTGTGACAAGGAGCTTGAGCTGCTGCCCGGACTCCCTTCTCTTTCTCGGGCGGGCTTTGACCGGCGCCCGCTGGAAGTCGTCGGGCCCGGTCGTCCAGCTCCTCCAGACCTGCGGCTTCACGGGGCCTTCCTCTTCCTGATGTGAGCGTCCAGAAAGGCCAGGAGTTTCTCTGTCGCACGGCCAGTAATGCAGGCGCCGACGCCCTCCTCCATCCTCAGCTGGCACAGCCTCCTCTCGGATGTATCTGTCCCTGATGGTCTTCCATCTCGCTTG